>NW_018479902.1:12024-30664 GCF_002113885.1 Mizuhopecten yessoensis | reverse complement strand
CCCCCCCCCCCCCAAAAAAAAAAAAAAAAAAATCCTACCGATCCATTTTTTTCAGTCATGTTACCTGAAACATAGATATCTATTTTTTGTCCCTTTAATGTCTGTTCCTTTGTAAACTAAACGTTGTATCCCGACAGGCCAGCGAGGCAGGACGGTGGCCGCTGAAGTGGTATGCCCCAGAGTGTGTGTACTACTGGAAGTTTGACACCAAGTCTGATGTATGGAGCTATGGTGTTACACTGTGGGAGGCGACATCATACGGTGAAAAACCATACAGGGTACGTATCTATATTAGTTACACCTGACTTTACTGACCCCCCATGGTAAGAACTTAATGTGATATCCATCATGTATTTAGAGTCTTAAGAATGGTCTTAAAACCTTGGTTAACTGGCACATGCATGTCTGACAACAAGACAAGATCCAATCTCTCTAGAGACTACAAGTAATGTTTGTGTTTGTATAATTAATGCTCTGTAACACGTATTTCTCTGCACAAAAATGTCATAACTTTTGGTATAATTATTAGGAATTCTTCATTCGTTAATGAGATAACACAAAAATGCAGTGGTATTCATACTGAATATGAAAAATTGGGATTGTGGGGTTGTTTTTACAGAAAAATGTTTTGACAATGACACAATATGTACATGAAGATCTAATATTACTTCACTAAGCTAATCGTAATAAGTCGATGGTGTGATAAGGGTAATACTGTACCTGTAAAAATATCTGTGTACTAACTCTGATACTTACCTGTATAAAATACATTAACTACGATACCTGTGTACTTACTTTGATACTTACCTGTATAAAATACCTTAACTACGATACATGTGTACTTACTGTGATACTTACCTGTATAAAATACCTTAACTATGATACATGTGTACTTACTGTGATACTTACCTGTATAAAATACCTCAACTACGATACATGTGTACTTCCTGTGATACTTATCTGTATAAAATACATTAACTACGATACATGTGTACTTACTGTGATACTTACCTGTATAAAATACCTTAAATACGATACCTGTGTACTTACTCTGATACTTTACACCTGTATAAAATACCTTAACTACGATACCTGTGTACTTACTTTGATACTTACCTGTATAAAATACATTAACTACGATACCTGTGTACTTACTTTGATACTTACCTGTACAAAATACCTTAACTACAATACATGTGTACTTACTGTGATACTTACCTGTATAAAATACCTTAACTACTATACATGTGTACTTACTGTGATACTTATCTGTATAAAATACCTTAACTACGATACATGTGTACTTACTGTGATACTTATCTGTATAAAATACCTTAACTACGATACCTGTGTACTTACTCTGATACTTTACACCTGTATAAAATACCTTAACTACGATACCTGTGTACTTACTCCGATACTTACCTGTATAAAATACCATAACTACGATACCTATGTACTTAATCTGATACTTACCTGTATAAAATACCTTAACTACGATACATGTGTACTTACTGTGATACTTACCTGTATAAAATACCTTAACTACGATACCTGTGTGCTTACTCTGATACTTACCTGTATAAAATACCTTAACTACGATACATGTGTACTTACTTTGATACTTACCTGTATAAAATACCTTAACTACGATACATGGGTACTTACTTTGATACTTACCTGTATAAAATACCTCAATTAATTGTCTTTTATATTACCTGTAGAAGATGAAGGGGCAAGAAATATTGGAGTTTGTGGAAAACAACAACAGACTGACCAAACCTGAGCATTGTCCGGAGGACATTTACGTTATAATGTTGGAATGTTGGAAATATGAGTATGTGTTATCTCCCCTTGATAAATATCTAAATTAACAAAACTTTGGTGCACTCCGGTCCCTTGTTCATAAGTTTTACTTTTGATAAAGAATTGTGAGTGTGTCCCAGTTATTCTGAATACAAATGTAAATGTCATTGATATATCATTACATGGGTGTGGGTAAGCATTTGGTTTAAAAACAATTTTCCTGTTTATATAAATTTATTGCTAATCTTCGAAGTTGACTTCCACAGGTAACAGTGTCTAATATATGTTTTAATGCATATTTTATTGGTTGCAATGGACCTTTTCAAATAAACATTCTATAATTTTAAACAAAGTCACTTTCTTGGTCACCCTTTTACTGAGTAACTAATTCTCTATCAAGAAATTTAAATGTTCATATAAATAAAATTTCTCTGTAAAGAAAAAAACAATCAACCACTGAGCTTCCAAATAAAGCAAAATGTCCGGACTATAATATCACAAAATTCAAGTGTAACATATAGTTTAAGTTTAACTCTACACAGGAACCAAAATTGTTGAGGGTAATGTGGTTTTACTGTTCCTACTGTTTCCATAGTGTCACGACTGACGAGGTCCTGTGATAGTGTCATGACTGACGAGGTCCTGTGATAGTGTCACGACTGACGAGGTCCTGTGGTAGTGTCACGACTGAGGAGGTCCTGTGATAGTGTCACACCTGACGAGGTCCTGTGATAGTGTCACACCTGATGAGGTCCTTTGTTAGTGTCACGACTGATGAGGTCCTTTGTTAGTGTCACAACTGATGAGGTCATAGTGTCACGACTGACGAGGTCCTGTGATAGTGTCACGACTGACGAGGTCCTATGATAGTGTCACGACTGACGAGGTCCTGTGTGCGTAAGCCATTAACATGAACTATCATTACACAGAAGTCTAACTGTTTTTTCATTTTTCAGCAAAAAAGAGCGGCCTTCATTTTCGGAGTTAGCGGTGAAGATGGAATACCAGTATAGAAGTCTAAAGGAGAATGGAGGCTGAACATATCTGTAACTGGTGAAGAGAAAAAACTGTTGATTCTACAGTGTTGACAAGTGACACCAATCATGTTTATCACCTAGATTGGTTCTTTATGCTACTTTTAACACAGTGCTACACACATTAAGGGTGAAAGCTTTACCAAGTATAATTATATACCACAAATTCCAGATGGATAACAAGCTAGTTATTCTTTTCTGAAGGACCAGCAAAATGCATGTACCGGTATTCAGTGATAGGAGATGTTTCATTCTTCTTAGTGTAAAAATATGCTTTAAAGTTTTAAATTTTCAGCTGACCAAATCATGATTGTTTAAAAATATTTATGTGCATAGATACATGTTTTTTCTGTACCTTAACTTAAGGAAATTCTTTTACTTCAGTTTTCCATAAAGCATCATCATAGTTTATCTTCAATGAAGAAAATTTGCCTTACATTCAGTTATATTTACATTTGCGCTGCAACCCACTATATGAACATTACCAGAAGAAAAACATTTCATTTGAGTATGAAAGCAAAAACTCTCGTGACGTAACACATGGTTTACTTATGACGTCCTAGATTAGTCTGTTAAATGAGAGTCTTGTCACTTCACTTTGGATAACATGGAGAATGACCCTGCGTCAAACACTTAAATGACTACGATTAATTATTGGCGCCAATTTTAGTTAAATAGGGCCAATGTCGTTTGAAGGACGCACATATACAAAACACATTAGATAAATTAATTATTTAAGAACAAATCATATATGTACTAATCTGTAAAAAAGGTGAATAGTTAGTATACATTGGTGAAACATCAAATATGATGAAAGAAAGAATTCAAGGACACCTACATCTGATTAGATCTGGAGATACATTTAATTCAGTACCACTACACTTCAACAACAACGGGCACACAGTAAAGGATCTCAAAATTGTAAGAATAGAAATGGTTAAGAAGCCCAGAGTAATATTTAGGCTTGAGAGGAGAGGGAGAGATTTTATATTAACAAGTATGGTACTCTCAACCAATTGAATAAAAAAGAATAAGAAATAAGTACAGGAAATTATGACGTCAAAATGACATCTATGACGTCATAAGGTAGTTTCCTTAGTGATGGACATAAACATGGAGGCATTTGATAAAGATGGCTGTGCTATTGAAACATTGTGCAAAAACAAATCATAATTAATGAATTTAAGAACAAATAAATAAAATTAAACACTATGGTTATATAGGTAAAGTGTAAATCTATGGATTGAACGGCATATTTTTAATTTTTATGTCAGTATGAACGCAAATCTGTTACATCTATATTAAACATGAAACGCTAGCGGGCTTCATGCAGTATGGATGTAACCGATTTGCGTTCATACCGGCATGAAAATTAAAAAAACATTGTCCAATCCATATATGTATGCATTACTAATGGCAATTTTAAGTTAAGGAATTTCCTAAAGTTAAGAAAAGTTCTTGGAAGATGAATATCAGTATAGGGCCTGGTACTGTTATCCTACATATTATAGAGGTATTCCTATTTTAGTGCCTTTTGCACCATCTCTGATGTGCTTATTTATGTACAGTGCTAGATGTGAATTTTAAAGGATACAATTTCCAATGTCATTTGCTCAAGCACATAGTTAATTGGTGAACGATAACTTAACATAAAATTTCAATAATATTTAATGTATTTAGATAACTAAAGGATGATTGAAATTCAAATCTAAAATTTGAGAATGTTCATTTAACATATTGATCATATTTTGCAAGTTGTCAGAAATCGTATTTTGAAAACTTCTTGATAACAAGTTGTTAAGCTAACCATGCTTTGAACACAGACCCCATACATGACTCTGCCGATGTCAAGTACATTCAGAGTTAATTAAAATCAAAGCACCTGTACCTAACAGAACTATTCTGGACTGATATATCAATATAGTGTGGGTCAATCCTCTGACAGTAGAGTGTGTATGGTGTGAATACGTGTAAGAGCATATTGCGATAAATTATAGAAAGTTAGGAAGAAAATAGTTTCTTTGAATCACTAATAAAAGCAATATGAATTCCATAAAAGATTAGTTGCCAATTTTGGTACAAAAACTGAAATGGATCAAACTCCATTTTATCCAACTTATTTCATTCATTCTGCAATAAACTCTGGTAATTCCTGATTCGAACAAGGTGCAGGCTTACAATAGGACATTGAAGTGATACTGTTGGCTTTTATTGACTGATCAGCAATAGTAGGCGTATTACCAGATATCGGCTTATTGTTGGATCAATACTGTAGCATATCTACTGTACATTAGATAAGAAAAAAACAGCATTTCTATTACGATCTCAAATGTTTGAAAATAACTGAAAATATCATTTTAACTGTTTGGAAAAGTCGATCTGAAATATTTTACCTAAAATCCTTCCTGCTACTATAGAAACTAAATCCTGTAGATGACTTTAAGAAGTTTCTCTTTACATTGGCCATTTATACTCGGAATCCATGCATACTAAATATAGTGTTGAAAAACAACAAGATTTAACAGACAGTCTCATGGATTTTCAATCCTGCCAATATTTTCAGCATTCAAACATATTATATGCTAAGTAGGAGTGAATCCAGCTATCCACAGAAAGTAGCTACATATATCAGCAGTTCTAAAACTATTTACAAACATTTTAATAAGTAAATGGGATACAACACACAACATACTTTGTAAACAAGCTCATGTGCTCTGCTGTAGAAGTTGTAGGGCACTTAAATTTACATGTGTTTTGTATTAATTCATAGTCAGGAGATGATGAATGTGAAATGATGAAATATATCTGACAAAAACTTTGTCAAACTTATCAAGTTACAGGCACATACTTGCTATCAGTTTTATTTGTACAAGTTGAAATAACTTGTTTCACAATTATTGTAAAATAAATAAAGTTTACAGTCTTATATAACATATTAAGTTACAGACACATACTTGCTATCACTCATACATAAAATTTAAATTCTTGCAAAGAAAACTAAAATACCATCCAAAATCGATTTATTGACAGTATCCATTATTTTTATGATTTTATAAATGAATTCTATAGATTTTGTACAATATAAGATTGTTTTGTAGCACAAGTAAATCACATACAATGGGATCCTGTGTTTTAGTCTGAAGACAGTTTGATGGCATTTTGGTTTTAATTTGAATGCAGATATCTTGAAATATGAAGCAGCTAGTTTGTACATCTTACTGTACATGTACATCTGTATAGCATTCATATCTGTGGTTCATGATGGTAGTCAATTGTTCCTTTGTGACCAGGATTTTTTCTTTCTGTAAGCAATTTGAGGAGAAACTTCATTTCTTGGTCCATATTTAAAAGTCTGCTTTCATGACTAGATAAGAAAATAGCCTGTTGAATGAAATTTTGTGTGAAGAAATTCATTTCATATTAGTTTTGCTGTTGTTTGAAAGTGCTAACAATTGTAATAAATACATATTTCTATTTTGCTAATTTCAGAATGTTCATGTATGTATATTTCTCACTGACACATGCACCATTGATGGAAACAATTATTATCACTATGTAACGGTGCTGGCACTTGCTTTCATATTTATCTAACAGTGTCTCAAAATCAAAATTTTGCTGACCTTTCCAGGCCTATTTCTCGTTTCCCAAAATTATTTTTTCAATTGACCAATCAATGAAGGGTTTTTAAGTTGTCATGGATACAGGTATTTGTTTACAATACATTTGTTAGGTACTTAGACCTGTTTTGTATAATGATCCATTTCAGCATCTAGTGTCCTTTCACTAATTAATAAAAATGTTTTGTTAATAGAATTTATTAACAAGTTAATCAGTTGTTGAGAACACTGTATCAACATTTCCACTGACGTTTTACCCCATAGTTTTTAAAGCTTGGGATAGAGAGTCTGAAACGGAAAATTTAATATTTTGAAGTGTAAAAAAGACAGCTTATTTTTAACCTGATCATTTTTTAAACGAATTGATACTGGATTGATCAGTGTAACACATCAAATATTTCAGAACAATTTCCTGGTTATTCATTAACATAGATTAACACCTGGAAAATGTTCTTCATTTAGTTGTGTACGTATTTATCACTTTTCTAAAATCATCATGTACATATGTATGCTCAACTTTGTCCCTGTCTTTCAATAGTTACATTATGTAGTTTTACATTTTAGATGACAATATTGATTTTATGGTACTCATTTAAATGATGTTTTATGTCATGTCAGTGAGCAATCATATATTTGCATAATCAATCATTATACCCAGGTATTAACATAAAATATTGATGACAAAGTAAACATTTTCTGCTTACATTTATAATTCTAATGCTGTGCAGTACTTGGAGGAAGAGCAGATGACGATATTTGATTGCAGTTAATTGTAACTTATTATGAAATATCTTCATAACAGATAGTGACATATTTTTTCTCTTTAAACTCATAACTTTTTTGTTTCATAAAATATGAATGAACAGACTGAAATTTGTGTCTACCAGACTACCACATGGTTTTACCTTGTGATTGTTTTATCAAATCACAATGCTAATTCTATCAAGATCAATTCTAAACAAATAACATTTAATTTTAGCTTATGATACAAAAATGGGTCTATTTAAGCACAGTAGCACAATATTCGATACATTGTGTATATGCTCTCTATCAATAGGCGAAACGTCCCAGGTAGCATGACATAAGAAATATACAATTTCGTCACATCTTTGTACAGGTAAACAATACTCAGGCTCACTCAGTCATAGCTTGTCAAAGGGACCAGTGGGTCTTGAAACGTTGCGACATGTTAAATGCGTACATTGTTTGTGTGAAAGTAAAACTTTGATATCACATATTTCCAAACTGATGAATCTTATTGAAGGGTCTTTTTGAAGATTTCTACTGACATATACCTATATAAGTGTAATCTGAAATTTTGTTTTAATTCTGAATAATAGTGTAATAATCCCATTTCTCATGAAAACTGGCCAAGTAATACTGAGTATGCCGACATCCTGTCTAATCTGACTGACACAGTTTGTCCCACAAGGGTGTCAGATTAGACAGGTTTACAGTACCATCCATTTGTGTAGGGAAGTTTTCATTAAAAGTATTAAAGTTATTGGCAAAATGATTTGAGGAAAGATTATGATAAATGTATTTGTCACATGTCTACCAGAGTTTGGTTTACTCTAATAACATACTTTAGTTGAAAACAGGGTTTACCTTTTTAGAAGAATGACATTCCAGTTAGCTGCGATGCTGGTCCAGTCATAAACACATGTACATTCCATTTTGGAGATTTTTTGTTTTTAGATGCTCCAGCCATAAAGACATTACATTATGGAGAATTTGGTGTGTTTTTTTAGATGAAATTGCAGATAATATTTTGAAGCATGGTTTTTTAATTTTGAAAAAACAAAATGTCATGTTCACTTTATTCTCGTATGTAAAGTTTGTGCCACGGAATTAGATAAGTCTGTGGTTTGTACATATTTTTACTGTGTATATAATCAAAGCATATCAAGTGAACAATTTCTTGTAAACATTCCAGGCTTTACACCTCAGTTGTAGCCTTACCTGAAGTGTTATTTCCATGTCAGACACCTTTGATTAGTATTGTCCTGGTCATAGAAGTTGTTTTACATGATCTGTTTACCCTATTATAGTAGGCACACAAGCAAGTGTTGGTAAATGGCACAGAATCAGATAATCTAATGGTAATTGATATAAGGTATGCATGCACCATTTCTATCAGCTGGTAAATCATTGTGAAATTCAGAATAAATTTTAGATTTTGGTAAGAGAGGAATATTAATAGTGCTGTATGCCATCATTTGAAAGTGTATATGTCTGTCTTCTTTTAACCTCCAAAGTATCGCATGTCTCTTTGCTGCATTTTACAAACATTGTCCACCTCCACACCCATGTGACTTGTCAGTCATGTGACCTGGTTCACTGTTGTCATGTGACCTGGTCCACTGTTGTCATGTGACCTGGTTCACTGTTGCCATGTGACCTGGTCCACTGTTGTCATTTGACCTGGTTCACCATGGCCATGGGGAAATTTTGACTTGCAAGTGATGCTTACCGATAGTCACATGACCTATTTTACATGTGACTTATTAGCTATGTGACTTGGATGTCATGCAATATCAAAGTCATATCCCTCAGTTGCCACATAACTTGATAGTCATGTGACTTTTGTTGCCATGTAACTTGGAATTCATGTGACTATATGGTCGCATGACTTTTGTTGTCATACATGTTTGTATCTTGTGATGTGGATGTTTTAAGGAAACAAGTCTGTTAAGACTTTTTCTTGACCTTGACCTTATTCTGAGGTCACTTATATCATCATCTTTACATGATGTAACACATTGTTATTCTTTGTATCTCATATAATATGTGCACTGCTGGGAAATTAAAGTGAGTCTTGTTTCCCACAATCGTCTCTATGTAGAAAGATTCATTTGTATACCATTATTTATTACAGTATAGTTTTTGTCACACTTGTCAACTTATTTCATATTTTATCAATAAAATAAATCACCCTGAAAACCTACCTTTATTATTTTATATATAATATCCTCATACTTGATTGGTTGTCTGTGTCTCTGTCTCAAAGTCAACTTTGACATGAATGCTTTATACCAACTTATCACAACAACTAATCAGAAAGGCACTACAGACCTACCAAAGTGTTACTACATTAGTAAATAAAGATGAGTGCTCCATAGCATGTCATACACCCTTGGCTTTATAATATACCCTACTGGAGTCAGTTAATTATTCTTGTGTAAGACAATCTGTGAACCACCCATCTTTCTTTCTTTGTGTGTGATTAGGTCTACATGTGTTTATCATTCATTATGTCCTGTTCTGTGAACTTATTGTTAACAAACTTGCCAAAATCATTGTTTCACAGACTAGATTTATTCAATGCTTTAGTATAGGCCCATATTCCAAAATTGCCGATTTCTCTTTTATCATAATTATTATGTTTCTTACAGCTTGGAAAGCATTGTTAGTCTCATTTCTGGACATCGGACATGGTGGATGAATTTACACCCTACAAGAACACAATGACACATGTATAGGAAACATGCAGTAGACACCACATTGTTACTAAAACATTATAATAATAATAACAATAAACAACATTTATATAGCACCCAATATAATTTGTAAAATTACTCTAAAGCGCTTTACAACATATGGATAATAGTAATGGTTATAATTGTGAAAACAAAGGCTTACAATCACTTTTATACAATAAGCAAGCAATGTGCACATAATTGAACAAATATAGGGTGGTATTTGAAGAGGTGAGTTTTGATGTCCCTCTTGAACTTGGCCAGGGTATTTGACTTTCTAATAGCAGATGGTAAGCTATTCCACAACGTAGCCGAAACCCTCCCAAAGCATCTGTTTCCGTAGGTCACAGTACGAGATTTTGGGACACAACAAAGATTCCGACTCCGACCGAAGTGATCGTGACGGCTGATACAGGGTAACAAGCTCCTGTAGGTACTGAGGAGCTGCATGTTCCATTCAATGCCTTGTATACATGTGTACACAAGAATTTTGTACTGCGACCTGTATCGTGCAGGTATACGTAACCAGTGCAACGAATAAAGCAGAGGTGTGATGTGCTGTCTCTTTTGAGTACGAGTAACTAGCCGTGCTGCAGTGTTCTGGACCCTCTGCAGACGACTAGTTAGTTTGTCAGATATACCGAAGAGCAGGGCGTTACATAATCCAACCGAGAGATAACAAGTGAATGCACCAAAATCTTGCATGCATATGCAGTTAAAAACTGCCGAATACAGCCGATGTTCCTGGTCTGGGGGTAACATGATTTGGCAATAGCGTTCACTTGTTTCTCCATGTTCAGTGAACTATCAAAGTATACTCCTAGGTTTTTAACAGCTGGAACAGACTCAATAGTTCTGGCACCAACCTTGAGCTGGAGAGTCATTGTTCGCTGACACTTTGGGGAAAAGACGATTAGTTCCGTCTTTTCCTGATTAAGCTTAAGCATGTTGGTGTTCATCCAGATACTGATATCTATCAGACAAGCTTCCAGACCTTTCTGAGACTGTATTCCAACTGTCCTGTGGTTTGATGACCATGTAAATTTGTGTGTCATCGCAATCGGCATAGCAATGATAGCGAAGGCTATGGCGACGACAAATTTCTCCAATCAGTTTGCATTTTGGAGTACATACAATATTTTCATGGTCCTAACACCGACCCTTGAGGAACCCAGAAATCGAGTACTTTTTCATGTGAGGTGGAAGATCCGATGGCAACACACATTACACTGTACCTATTACAAGGTATCATATCATTATCTGTATAATGACATTTACATCAACAATTTCTTTAAACGACTTCTTCTTCTTTACCACTGATTGGAGTTTAACTAAATTTGACTGGAAGCATTCCTAGGTGTCGGAGATTCAAAATTGTACAAACGACTTCTTCTGTAGAACTGTGCACTGGATATCGATCATATTCAATCAAAAGCATTCATGGGAGGCAGGGATTCAAAATTGTACAAATTGTGTGGCTTATCCCCCAGGGGGCGGGGCCAAAAAGGGTTATTTGGCTATATTGCTTTAAGCGACTTCTTCTCTCGAACTAAGAGATGGATATCAATCATGTTTGACTTGAAGCATCCCTAGGTGGTGGGGATTCAAATTTGTACAAATGGTGGGGCTGACCCCCAGAGGTTGAGGGAGTGGCCAAAAGGGGGCAATTTGGCTATACTGCTATAAACGACTTCTTCTGTAAAACTATGCCATGGGTATCAATGATATATGGTCAGAAGCATTCATGGGAGGCATGGATTCAAAATTGAACAAATGGTTGGGCGGACCCCCCGGGCTAAGGGATGAGGTCAAAAGAAGGCTATTACTTGGAAATGGTTAAGATCCCCACTATATAACCATATATACAATTTCTGAGTAAAGAGAGAAGAATGCACATTTGCTTTCAGGATGGCCCTAGGGTCTGGCCCCACCCTTGGAGACATAGTCCCTGTGCCATAACTTTAAAACGATTGAGATCCCCACCCAAAACTATATATACAAATGTTGGGCATAAAGAGACAAATGCAGTGATGATATTAGAATATACCCTTGGGTCTGACCGAACCTGTTGGGACCTACTTTCTGAGTCACAGCTTGAAAACAGTTGAGATCCCCACCCCATAACCATACATAAAATTGCTGGGCTTGAAAAATCTAATACAGATATGCTACAAGGATTGGCCTTGGGGTGTGGCATATTCCCTTGGATCTCATTTGGAGAATATTTTACCATGATTGCTTTGATATCCAGGTGAGCGATACAGGCCCTATCGGCCTCTTGTTATTAATAATCATATTTCATACTTATGATTTATTTCACAATATCTTCACTGATTTCATTGCCTTAATATAACAATGCTCATGGACAAAATAGACTTTATAACCTATTTAACTGGCTAATATATTACACAATACTAAGACTAATAACATATATCATTTGTAATATACATTATTTATGTTATATATAACTGTAATGAACTTACTCTATCAATGTGACAAGGGTTCCAATATCCTGATAATCCAGTATATAAAAATTGACTAACTGCAGGCGAATCTGAACAAATAACCAATTGACTATTTACAGTACTTGCAAGAACAATCAAAAGCTATTACAGTAGTAGTATATAATATATTTACATTATCTCATACTAGTTTGGAGAGTTAATACAATTTGTTTTAACGTCAGCTATTACATAAAAAGAGTATCTTCAAAATTACATTAATTTTGAGCATATTAAATCCTACCTTTTTAGGTCACCTGAGCTTTGCTCAAGTGACCTATTTCGATCACTTTCCGTCCGTCGTCCGTCGTGCGTTGTGCGTAAACTTTTTACATTTTTTTTTCACATTTTTTCAAACTTGGTCAGAATCCTCCTTGGTAGATGTGGCTACAAAATTACAAAATTGGGATTCTTACCCAAACCCTAGGGGCTAGGGCGGGGCCCAAAAGGGAAAATTATCCAATATTTAAAAAATCTTCTCCAGAATCAGAGGTACTACAATCATTTTCTAAGCATGGATAGAAAGATCACTAGAGGCTTTATTTAAATTGTAATTTTTAGGAACCCCGAGCTATTCTTTCTCCCTTGAGGAGGGGGTAAACTTTACTATAGTTTATATAGGGAAATAACACTTTTGTGTATATTTTGACAATTTTTTGTAGGAAATCATTCTTACCTGGTGAGAATTATCCTTGGAGGAAGATTGTTTTAAAATGTAAAATTGGGATTCCTACCCCAACCCTAGGGGCCAGGGCGGGCCCCAAAGGGAAAATTTACCAATATTTCAAAAATCTTCTTCTCCAGACTCAGAGGTACTACAGTCAATTTCAGTGCATGGATTAGAAAGATCATCATGAGCTCTATTGAAATTTCAATTTCAGGACCCCTGAGCCATCCGTTCCCCCTTGGGGAGGGGGTAAAGCTTACTAAAATTTATATAGGGAAATCACACTTTGGGGTATATTTTATCCATTTTCAACAGAAAATTATTCAAACTTGGTCAGAAATATCTTTGGTGGATGAGGGTATTTCATGTACATTGTAAAATTTGAATTCCTGCCCCATCTCCAGGGGCTAGGGAGGTGCTCCACAATATTTAAAATTCTTATCGTATGATGACATGACAACTATTGTATTTCACTTAGTTTACATGCTGATTTCCACATCACATCTAAATCATAAAATAAAGCTACCAATACCTATGATATAACTCAGGTGACCGCTAAGGCCCTTGGACCTCTTGTCTTTATGATCAACCCCTCCAACATGTGTGCCAGAACAGATTTTTCACTAAGGTGAATTGCATGGGCAGGTAAGAAAGGTCACCTGACCAACAGGTGAGTATGGGGTTACAGATCACAAACTGGTCACAAGCTACAGAACAAAACATAAACAAAAGCACATGGCACTGAACAACTGACACATGGACAATGACACTGAACAAGACTAGATACTACAAACAATACATGTACACCTGTTTAAATAAGACATAATTACATATTAAACTCCACTAATAATATTCCATTCGTCCACCTTTCTTAAAACATTCTAATTTAATTAATAACACTATCCATGATACTTGGACAGGCTATTCCTGTCACACCTGGAATATATCATAGCAAAATTGAAGGTACGAATATAGCTGTTTGATTGGTCTCAGGTTAAAAAAAACCTGACCAATCGCTTGGCTGATACCTGTCGAGACGCCCGACTTCAAAGCCTGTCAATTTTTACCGTTACGTGACCGCGAGATTCTTTTGACCAACTAGTCTCCTTGTCTCATCAACAAGGTGGCGCACACCTTGCCTTCAATTTTTCTATGACAATATTCCAGAGGTGGAGAGAGCGAACGTGAGGGTAACCCCTGGATTTTGAGGATGTGTTGGTCTGGGCCGTTAATGGATGTTTTATATAGAGTAAAAGAATAATAATGTATAAATTAATTTGGCAATAGATAGTTTATCAATCAAACTCGTTCAAAGCCATGTGGTCAGAAAAAGAATGAACAACATTTGGAATTTTGAAGAAAATTTTGCATTAAACAACATTTAGAATGCTTCATTTTGAGAAGTAAAACAAAAGAAACATTTGCTATTATCATTTCAGTATGCTCTTAAATGTAGGTACCCTTACAGAAATAGAAAGTTTGCGGCGATATCAAACGCACAAATCAGTTCGCCGGAAGTGCACAAAATATCGCCGCTGGCGGTGACATTCTAGTGATGTACTGGCACACATTTTATGTCGCCAGAATGTCACCAGAATATCGCCAGAAGTGCATCACAGATAAAACACTCTAGTGATGTTCTGGCACACATTTCATATCACCAGAATATCGCCAGAATATCACCAGAAGTGCACCACAGATAAAATATTCTAGTGATGTTCTGGCACACATTTCATATCACCAACAACTAACATTCTAATGATCCTAATATTAGAACGAATATTCATAACCTGCTTACTCTCTGCTCCGTCAGCCGACCATCTATCAGAAATCGTCCGTCCGTCGTCCAGAGCTACGCTATCGCAGCTAGTCCTAATATAGTTGACCCCCAAATTCACAAACACAAAATGGCTGATGAATGATGAAGGAGTGCGCATAGTGAAAGGAAAAGTTGGGGGGAATTAAGGAAGGCTTTAGGTTGGGTTTTTTTTTTTTGATAAAGTGACAGCATTCTTGAGTCTTATAAGGTAATGCAGAATATATGTTTTCTTCTATAAAATGTAGGTGTTCCGGGATCCCTTCGTATGTATTAAATCCTTCATTTTAAGAAATAGGTTCTGGTGTTGGTATTTAGATCAAGGATGAGCTATCTACCTACATTCATTGTATGTGTAAATGATCAGTCAACGGGTAAACCACGGACCTTGATAGCAAAGTCTAATTCCAGGGCTTATTATCGCAAGTACTTTAGCGGCATGTATCTGAAAGTACAACTGGGCCGGTTTCTCTAGTAAAAGCCGTCCTATCACCTAGAATGGCCTGTAGCATCCCTCGGAAGGTTATAAGTCACACAAATGTACACCACAGGACTCTGCAGTCAATTTTACCGAGATTTAATCCTAACTCAAAGCAGAGACGTATACCTATATAAAGCCATATACGTCTCTGCTCCAAGTACTTTGATCACGAACGAAGTCGATGGATAAGTTAGTTTCCCGTTGATAAGACTAATTATGGTAGGAAATGTCAAATATGTATTTTTCATATGAATGGTCAGTGGACGTATACCGGATTTCCCTTCAATGAGTCATCCGGGAATCGTAGACCTATAACTAGACATCGGAAGTCATTTATAACTACACGCGTACATTTATATATTTACACGTACATGTAAGTATATTTATGACCATCTGTTGTTAGAATTTTTTAACTTAAGGGCATATGCTAATATACCTGGCATTGTGACATGTATCTCATTGCCAGAATACTTCCACACTGATACAGTTATGAATGGGGACTATGACGTAAAGCAGGAACATGTTTGGCGTAGGAAAGATAGTTTACGTAGATACATGTATAGAAAGGTTGGGAAATAAATAAATTCATTGTTTCAATGGTACCAGGCATGTTTTGATGCGAGGTGTTAGGTGGGATCGACTTTAAGACATGTAGAGCTTTCCGCCAATCTCGAATACACAATCAATGGGGATGTCGTTTTACTGAAAGTTTATTTAAACCCCTGAAACGTCTAATATCACTGCTGTAACAAATCTTCAGGTCCCTGTGACGGTAAAGCGTACAATCAACTCCAAATTAAAACACGTCCTGCTATACATTGTACACGTGATATTGGAGTATTTAATTAATTATAGTAATAACAAGAATGGAAGAGGCGAGTGTCCAGGGGTCAAACTAGGACCTCTATCGTCAATCATCATTATAATGGTACATACCCTGCTATCTAGGTGGTAAATGCTGGTTTGAAAATGAAAGATAAATAACATTTTTATAGAAAAAAAGGCATTTGGGTTACATTACTTTACTGCTGTACATTATGCATGTCAATCGTAAGACCCCAGGAAGACAGAAATAAGACGCCTTCAGCTAAGCAAACTTACTCCTTTACCACAACTGTTAGTGTGTCTTTTTGTAAGATGTAATTATCAAGTATTACCTACTTAAACGCGTCCAGAAGACACACAAACATGTAAATAACCTCCTTTGCTATTTACCTTTCAAGGTGACTTTTGTCAGCTGATTTATTTACCTAAATTAACTCTAGAATAAACATGTTTGCGAATCAGGAAAGTAAACGACCTTCATATTTTCTCTGTTGAATGCAGTTTTAACAGCAATTGGCACATACTGCTTAACTAAGTCCTAACAGCCTCCGAAATGCATGAACAGAGCATGTACATGCATGTAACGTCCATGTCCTCAATACATGTCTGTTACCGCCAGGCAAGCTCCGTGATACCACATCAAACTAACACTCGTTTACATAGATTTACTGCATCCATTGTCAAATGCTACCGTACAAGTACATGTATACCTCCTCGAAGTTCAATTAAAATACTTCAAACCTAATTGCGACTACATAGATTTGGCATTTCAAGTTCGATATTTTTGCAGGGAGTTCCCATGAGATGGAGGCTTGTTAAAGTATATATATATATGTAGGTGTTGTAGTGTGACTCCCAGGAGACGGATGCTTTTTAACGTATATATATATGTAGGTGTTGTAGTGTGACTCCCAGGAGATGGAGACTCGTTAAAATATAGGTGTTGTAGTGTAACTCCCAGGAGATGGAGACTTNATATATATATATATATATATATATATATATATATATATATAGGTGTTGTAGTGTGACTCCCAGGAGATGGAGATTTGTAGTGTGACTATATATAAATCGGAATTGATAAAAAAAAACCACCCAGAAACAGAAACGCGATTTCTTTGTTGTCCGATGATATGGGGCGCGGACAGAACTTATTTCAAGATATGTTTTGAGAAAAAACATCTAGATCTTCTACGGAATTTGATTATCTATCCACGGAATTAGATTATCTAAGTCCATGATCTATCTTAGTCCGTGGTACCTTGATCATGAGAAGACCCCAGTTTAAATAATATAGAGAGAGTTAAATTCTTTACATACACACATAATAGATCTCAAGTGTCCAGCCCATATGACATATTGAATATAACACACATATATGTGCAGCTGGTCAGCTAGTTCAGACAGAATAGACTCCAACATATATATTAGTGTGACCTCATCATGACCTGGAATACTTCAGTGATCCGCACGGCGCATGAGACAGGTCAAGGTCATTAGCGCCGACTGTACGTGTGTGCACAAGCTACATGAGTGTGAGTGTTGACATTGCCGTCTGCACCTACACACGCACGTAACATAAGATGGACGGAAGGAAGCTCTCACGCCATTTCTCAAGAGCAGGTTCGTAATATCAGAAATATTTTGTGAACGGTTTGTTATTCAAAATGATAAAAATGGCTGCCTTTATCCTCAGAACAGTGTCTAGATCTGTGCTATTGAAGTGTGGTATGGCCTACATGTATGTGTGTGGCGCTTACGGTATACGCTTACACCTGCAGTACTCCGGTCCACTGATTGTAGTCTAGATAAAATACAACAGTTGTAATATATCCTGCACGTAAGGGTTAATGCCCTGTTCAAGACAATCAAACTGTTTACATGTTTATAGAATTGTAGTTCATAATTTTATGTAGCACTATGAAACCCATATTCCAATCGATGTAACACTAGGCAAATACATACATGAGCTTACGGACCTGAGGTGGGTATCTGTGTCACATGCCCCATATATTGTGCATTTCATGGTGAAGTACAACGATAAAAAAAAATCTGCAGGCAGTGCAGTATTGTATGTGTCCGTTTTCATTTGATATTGGGTAATTCTCTCTTGTTTTCTGAGAAATCTTTCACAGTTTGATGAGGTAATGGAACGGGATTCACTGTAACATAACTGGCGGGTATTGTGTCGGTAGCAGACCCTGCGTTGGCACATTTAATCATAATACTATTCCCAGCTCTCGTACTTTAATAATTGGCTTGGAAACCCGATTATTTGCTTACGGCGCATCCTAGGTCGTCAATACAACGGATTACTTCCCAAATGGTTATGATACATCGTAGCCTGTCGGTTTTGGAGAAAAATCAATAAATCACAGACGTTGTCTCTATATTAACAATATGACACCCCCCCC
>NW_018479902.1:5131-10819 GCF_002113885.1 Mizuhopecten yessoensis | reverse complement strand
CCCCCCTCCCTCCTTTACGACAGGCAATGCTTTACCACTGTAATATAAATAAAAGCTGAGAGAATTGGGGACAGGTAACCTATTAACACATGCATTGTATTTTGGAGAGTCGAGTGACTTAGTGTCACACTCGACCTTATTTAACCTCTAGGTCACAGCTGACCTTACTTAAATGTCATTCAATTGAACAAACTTGAATGAGTCTCGTAAACGCCGACCTTGGGAAGGTTAAACTTAATCGTCTGCCAAAAAAGACCGCTGAGGCAGGCCATTGTACCTATAGTTGTGTGTATTGTGTCAGCATTCCTACATTGATCAACAGGAATTGTCGGCATCTCATCAAGTTCTGTAGACATTAAGCCTTTGTAAGTGATGTGCACTATATGTATTCTGTTTCATACCAGTCATAACTCTAAGCTGTTGCAGAGATACAAAATTCCAGTAATCAAAAGTTTCTCAGACAGCTCTCTCTTGTTTATCATTACGAGAGCGTTACATAGAGGAAACGAGAATGTGATTCCGACAATCACAAGGTGATGGCCAGAGGGACTTGGAACAAGTTTTATAAAAATAAAATACATCTACGAAGTTTATGCGAATGAACTGTTTTGATAACCGACATTAATTCAGCATTATATGTAACAACTTTACTGGAACTTATTTACTACCTCCAGTAATTTACTACATGTCTGTACATTACCAAATGGGAGGCGACTCCATGTCACAAAGCACAGGGGCATGGATCGCTTTACTTGTAATATTAAAAAAAGGGGTCTCCTATACTAACAAATATTTATTAGTATACTAGACCCGTATTTTTTAATATTACAAGTGAAGCGATCCATGCCCCTGTGTCACAAATGGTATCATGGCTGTCTTCAATAAGATTCATAAAAGCGTGCAACGTTTCAAGACCGACTGGTCCCTTTGTCAAGCTATGACTGAGTGAGCGGTTTGTATTTTTCCTGTACAACGATGTGACGAAATTGTATATTTTTCATGATAGCCGTGCTAGTTTATCATGTTTCTATGAAGTGAAGTTGACCGACATGTTGCGAAAAACTTCACATAGAACGAGTGTTTTTTCCCCCACGCTCTTGTTTGATTTTTATGACGGATGCTTGTTTAAAGTCTGGCTATGTTCTGCTCACAAATGTCTACGTAGTGAGTTCTGACTTCATGCTTCCTTGATTTTTTGCTATTGCTAACTCCCCAGTTCATTTAATGATTGACATAAATGAGTGCCTTTTACCACAGGGTAGAAATGAAGATACGGGGGAGAGAAACATACATTACGTATTGAATTTCATAGGTTTTCAGATGTAGATATGGAATTCGCGTAGTTTCTTCCGCTTAAAAGAAATGTGGTAGGTTTACAAAGTAGGGAAATTATTACATTTCCTACAATTTGTTGTATGGATATATATAAAACTGATACTCTGACAAGTTAATTATAATGAGTAAAAAGTTGCTTAAATCAATTTATTTAGCTCAAGGGTACCTGCGAATTCGTGGGTTAAAGTAAGTATGTCATGACCTAACTTTATGTGTAGAGTATTTTAAGAGTGTTAAAAGGAAAATCTGGTAGTAATATCCCCACTATGATGGTGTATGTACTGGAATATTGATTTGTGTACTGGTATATTGATGTATGTACTGGTATATTGATGATGTACTGGTATATTGATGTATGTACTGGTATATTGATGTATGTACTGGTATATTGATGTATGCTAGTATATACCTTTATTGTTGGGGACATCTTTACCAGATTTAAACCTTTAACGCCTCGTATATAAACTTTTCTCATCAGGATAGGTCCAAAAACATGCCTACTGAATTAGGTCTTTGTAATTGAAACCTGTAAAATCATTTATTCTAGGTTAAAGTCGGCATTAAGAGCAGCAATTTTAGGGTGTTAGAATTCTTACAAATTTGGTTAACATCCGCACCAGTGTCCGTCCCCCGTCCCTCACCCTCTTATTTTACTCCTACATGTATGCACGTACTCCTTGTTTTCGAAAATAAGCTGTTAATGGGACGTTAAGCCCTATGCAACCAACGACCCAAACAAACAAACAAACAAACAGACCTATGCACAGAGTCAATCACATTTCCTTTTCCGTCAGCCAGTTGTCAGCGTTCCGGCGCATTATGAGGAAGCCGGGAGAACAGTAAAATAAAATGGCAGAACGTCTTAAATGCTTCCCTGTTGCTTAAGAATGTATCACTTCACAATTGAGCGACATCTGCCCAACAACCCAGTATAAAAGAAAATATAGCAAACATTATCAGAGTTGTGAACCGCCTCCATAAACACACACAATCTCATGAGGACTTATAAATACATTTTATTTCTATTTCAGAAGATCTAGATTCTGAGGGAACTCTAAAGATCCTCGTCTGTGGCGGTGGAAATGGCGCCCACTGTATGGCCGCCTTGGCCTCCTGTCGACCGCATGTTGAAGTGCGAGTACTGACCTTGTACAAGGACGAGGCTGAGAGCTGGACGAAAGCCCTCGAAGAGGACGACATGACGATATCCATCACATACAGCGAGAATCACACGGAAGACGTTAAGTCCAGGCCTTCTCTAGTAACGAAAGACCCGGAAAAGGCAACTGATGGTATTCACATGATATTTTTCACAGTTCCGGCGTTCGCGCATGAGCAATATCTAAATGCGATTTCAAAGTACGTTCTTGACAACACGTTGCTGATTGGCTTACCGGGCCAGGCTGGGTTCGAGTTTCAGGCAGTCAAGGCATTGGGCACGAAGGCGAAGCAGTGCGCAGTCGCATCTTTTGAGTCACTTCCGTGGGCATGCCGAATTATGGAGTTTGGACGTCATGTGCAGCTGCTCGGATTTAAAGAGTCCTTAGGCGCGGCAATCTTGATCGGTAGCAAGAGCAACCTAACGGCGCATTCTCTCGACATCATACAGTTCATCTTCGGAGAGAACCCCGTCTTCAAGGTCATCAATAACTATGTTGCCATTAATCTGATGGCAAAGAGTATCATCCACCCGCCTCTGATGTATGGCCGGTGGAGGGGATACAAAGGCGAGGTCCTCCAAGAGAAACCACTGTTTTACCAAGGTGTTGATGAGGAACAAGCCGGTCTCCTGTCAAAGGTCAGCGACGAGGTTGTAAATACGGCCAAGGTCATTCAGGACAAGCGTAAGAACATCGACATGTCAGCGGTTATCCACATTCTGGACTGGTACCGGGAGTACTATTGTCACGAAATATCCGACCACAGTTGCCTGATGAAGGCTATGCAAACAAATAAAGCATATGACGGGTTGCTTCATCCAATGAAACCAGGAGGTGATGACGGTAAGGGTTTCATTCCAGACTTCCATTACCGGTATACCCGGGAGGACGTCCCTTTCGGACTGGTGGTGATGAAGGGGATAGCAGAGATCGCCGGCGTGGAGACCCCCACTATCGATACCATTATAACATGGGCACAGAAACAGCTCGGCAAGGAGTTCATCGTCGGCAATCGTCTCACTGGTAAGGATATGAACGAGACTCGTGCGCCGCAGGTATACGGGTTCGAAACCCTCGACCACCTCTTCCATGTATAATGCCGTTTCCTGTACTATATTGTCCCAGCGCTAGGTGGGGCGTGCTTCATGCAAACAGTTCGTCGCATTGCACATTTGTGAACTAAAATGTCCGTATACGAGAAGTGGGTTATAGGAAAGTTGGTGCAAAGTTTTGGATGCACACGATCTTAAAAGAGACCTGTATTGCGGTTAAATTACAACCTATTGTTACTCAGGATCGGAGTGCCTTTATTACCCACGTCTTTAAACTTTATAAGATCTACCTCAGTTTGTGACACACATTGCATCAACAGATTACATGTACTTTAGAGGAAAACGAATCAAGAGATATCTGGACAACGCTGAAGTAACTGGGTTTGTAAGTTCGAGACGGGAGCTGCATTTACGAAGTTCGTCACATTTCTGCGAAATGCGGAAACGGACCGGACCATTCCAGGCTGATATAAGATGGCAAAGTAGTAAATATTGATCATTTTACGTCTGTGATAACAATGCCATTGATCAATGGACAATATTTAGCAATGTCTGCCAGGGCGCGCTTTCACTGTTGACACCTACCAGGTCCGTGGCTGTCAGTCACGTGTACACTGGAGCTTTGCTGAGGTTTGCTGTGATGGTAGGTTAGGCAATTTATATCACAAGATATCAATAATATATCTGTGTAACTTGTATAGTGATTTATATCATTTTAGTTTGCATACATTTAAGCCGAAAAGTACAAATGTACGTTTCATGACTATACATAAAGCTCTAACAACGACATTCAATTGTCATTTGTAGTTAACGTTGCAAATCAGGCGTATTCCAGGGAATTATTATAGTTATTGTAGTGTAGCTTCATGTCTACGCGATCAAATATTTACGAAATAGATACCGTTTGTTATTTGGGTGATTTGAACCTACCAGATATGTAGTTAAACATATATTCTAAGGAGTTAGTATCGACTGAAAACATATAAGCTGTTTTCATTTCGTGCGTTTATAATGTGTAGATATATATTGTGAAGTAATTTAAGAGGTGTAGCTATACGTTATAACATTGTTCCAGTCGGTGACCGATTTTATTTCAGTACGCCACGTAAGCTTAAAGTCATATCTATATCAAATTAAGCCATTGGAATTGAATTCTTTAAATAATGGTGGCTAATACCCCAATTTTACTACACTTTATAGTCACAAATAATTAAATCGGGCATTGCTATTTTGTCGTTATACCACAACGCATTTAGATTGTCTACTTGGCCTCTGGTTTGTGAGGCAGTGTTGGACAGAAGCAATCATACTATTATGTCGCTCAGGACAAAAGATAAAAATGTCAAAGTTTTGGTATTTTTTTTATATATGTTAATTAAAATTCCCCCGTTTTTACGAGTCTCTGCGTTGTTGTCATTTGCTTGTTTTTTGGTTCGTAAATTGGTCCAAACAAATATTTACACGTATGTAATGGGAGTATCCACACACCTATACAGATAGTCCGAATTATTCTGACGTTTTATCAACTTTTTTCATATCGGTCTGTCGGTCGTTAATCGACGACAGTTAGATATGAAAAAAGTTGATAAAACGTCAGAATAATTCGGACTACTATAAAGATAGTTGGGATACTTTTATAGGATAGTTGGGATACTATTATAGGATAATTGGGATACTATTATAGAATAGTTGGGATACTATTATAGGATAGTTGGGATACTATTATAGGATAGTTGGGATACTATAATAGGATAGTGGGGATACTATTATAGGATAGTTGGGATACTATCCTATAATAGTATCCCAACTATTATAGGATAGTTGGCATACTATTATAGGATAGTTGGTATACTATAATATTATAGTTGGGCTACTATTATAAAGTTAGTTTGGATACTATTATAGAATAGTTGGGATAATATTATAGGATAGTTGGGATAATATTATAGGATAGTTGGGATACTCTTATAGGATAGTTGGGATACTATAATATGATAGTTGGGGACACTATTATAAGATAGTTTGGATAATATTATAGGATAGCTGGGATACTATTAAAGGATAGTTAGGATACTATTATAGGATAGTTGGGATACTATTATAGGATAGTTGGGATACTATTATAGGATAGTTGGGATACT
>NW_018479902.1:0-1036 GCF_002113885.1 Mizuhopecten yessoensis | reverse complement strand
AGTTGGGATACTTTTATAGGATAGTTGGGATACTATTATAGGATAGTTGGGATACTATTATAAGATAGTTGGGAAACTATTATATGATAGTTTGGATACTATTGTAAAATAGTTGGGACACTATTATAAGATAGTTTGGATAATATTATAGGATAGTTGGGATACTATTATAGGATAGCTTGGATACTATTTTAAGATAGTTTGGATACTATTATAGGATAGTTGGGATACTACATTTTATGAGATAGTTGGGATACTTTTATAGGATAGTTTGGATACTATTATAAGATAGTTGGGATATTATTATAAGATAGTTGGGATACTATTATAGGATAGTTGGGATATTATTATAAGATAGTTAGGATACTATTATAAGATAGTTTGGATACTATTATAAGATAGTTGGGATATTATTATAAGATAGTTGTAATTCTATGCTTTTTGCCAAAAATTGAATTTCACTGCATCACACAGCAGTTTCGTCTTTCTCGGACTCGTCAGTGATGTTTGGGGCCATCAAGCCGGAATCGTCTACACAGAGGGACAGGTGCGTAATATCCTTTAATTGACGAATTTCAATACAAATAGTACTGGTTAACTTTATTAAAAATATGATGTCAAACGAGATAACTGTGACTATCAAGGTTACAGCGAACCTCAATGTATAAACAAACCCATCAGCAGAGTCTGCCACCTTGTATCTTTAAACGTAGCCCAAACGGGGGATTGCACCTTTAAAGTGGGGTAATGGATACAGTTTACCAAAAATAAAATACATGTTTACACTATAATAATCAAACAAACATAATCAGATAACTGTTAAATGTATAGTAATATCCGAACAAACACAATCGATAACACACCGGCTCTCACACAGCGATTAGTAGTCAACACCGGCTCTCACACAGTGATCAGTAGTCAACACCGGCTCTCACACAGCGATTATTAGTCAACATCGGCTCTCGCACAGCGATTAGTAGTCAACACCGACTCTCCCACAGCGATTAGTAGTCAACACCGGCTCTCACACAGCGAT
>NW_018479901.1:43235-104584 GCF_002113885.1 Mizuhopecten yessoensis | reverse complement strand
GTATACTATCTTCATCATATATGTATCATTCCCCAGTTACACTTAATCGGCTTTTATGAACATAATTATTCACAGACAAAAAAATAATCTTTTTCTTTCACACAAATAGATTCTATACGTTGCCTGTAGGATATGGGTAACTAGACGTGTACAATAAAGATCAGTTATTGACCAATATCTTACCCGGGGACACAGAAACACTTGTAAATCAGACGGAAACAAAAGACATAAATTATATCTGTTATGAATATCACGCGCTAATTGTCTGACCGGAGCAGAACGATAATACTAAATCAGAAGGAAACATAATATCAGATATTGAATTTTCTTTTCTTTGTCCTTTTCTTACGATATTATCTTAATGAACGTAACAGTAGTGACGTTTTAACCATAGATGATTCTAGGACATTTTTTTTGTGTCGCAAGCTTCTTGATATTTGACATGAAAGGTTTACTACCCTGAAGAGTTATGTCCCGGAGATGCTGTCTGGGTTATCTAGGTATATATCGTGTGTAATTGGCAGAGTTGATACATAATTGATGATTATTTTACTGTAAAAACGGGAGACAAAATCGCCATGATGTTATTTATAAGCATCAGATCCACTTATTAATATTAGAACTGCAAAACACATCCAAAATTTTCCCCGTCAATAATAATTCGATCAGACAAAAGTCATCCAATATAAAAAATACGCCATTTTGATAGATTTACAACCAGCAAATCTACAGCAAAAATTGTTGTTGTCGTTTACATGGTACGTTCATGTGGAACTGCTCAGTGGCTTGACACGTCGTGTTATTTTATCCATTGTTATATCAATATTACTCCTGTTATTCGTGCCATGAACACAATTCTAACGCATACTTCAGTTACAGTAGTTTCGACACTGGTACGGGGATCCTTAACGTCAATGAGATTTGTCATCTAAACTATTGTCGTCGCTATCACTTCTAGTGGAGTATTGCTCCAACGAGTACATACGTAGACACCGTCTTCTGATGACTGAAGTTGTGACGAGGACACAAACAATTACATAAATCATGATTTTCAGTAACGCCTTATGAGATCATTGTACAATTTACGAGGGTTTTGTGAACTCTACATCCTTTTTTTTGCCCCCTCTCTCCAGACTACCTCTAAACTACATACTAGCTTTATCCACTTCTTCCCTTACCCATAAACTCCAGCTTACCACAGAACCCCCGTCTATACAACGAATGCATATCAACTA
Source organism: Mizuhopecten yessoensis (assembly GCF_002113885.1). NCBI lineage: Eukaryota > Metazoa > Mollusca > Bivalvia > Pectinida > Pectinidae > Mizuhopecten > Mizuhopecten yessoensis. The sequence goes on along the minus strand of NW_018479901.1, from coordinate 103,349 downwards.
ACCTGGAAGGACGTCAGTGGTTTGATTACGGCCCCATTCGAGTAGTCTTGGACGTTTTGTCATAAGGCACAATAAGATGACAGTGGTAACATGCTGCCTCTCTATTGCATGAAGGTTTTATTCTCCTACTCCTGACTTCTCCGATACATCAGCAATGTCTTACAACACTGTTCACTTTAACCTACTCAACGTCAACAACGTCTTACACCACTGTTCACTTTAACCTATAGAACGTCAACAACGTCTTACAACACTGTTCACTTTAACCTATAGAACGTGAACAACGTCTTACAATAATGTACACTTTAACCTACTCAGCGTCAACAACGTCTTACAAAAATGTTCACTTTAACCTACTAAACGTCAACAACGTCTTACAACACTGTTCACTTTAACCTATAGAATGTCAACATCGTCTTACAACACTGTTCACTTTAACCTATATTCCGTCTTTGCGTATTGCAGAGTTATCTTCTCTTGTGAGCAGTAATTGATTGTTACGTCATTGGTGTGTGTGAGAAAATTACGTCGTTTTCTCAAAAATTGATGACGTTACTCTCACAAACCAATGACGTAACAATCAATACCTCCTCACAAGAGAAGATAACTCTGCAATACGCAAACACGGAATAACATGAACAACGTCTTACAACACTGTTCATTTAACCTATAGAACGTCAACAACGTCTTACAAAACTGTTCATTTTAACCTATAGAACGTCAACAACGTCTTTACAAAACTGTTCATTTTAACCTATAGAACGTCAACAACGTCTTACAATAATGTTTACTTTAACCTACTAAACGTCAACAACGTCTTACAAAACTGTTCACTTTAACCTATAGAACGTCAACAACGTCTTACAACACTGTCCATTTTAACCTATAGAACGTCAACAACGTCTTACAAAAATGTTCACTTTAACCTACTAAACGTCAACAACGTCTTACAACACTGTTCACTTTAACCTATAGAACGTCAACAACGTCTTACAATAATGTTCTCTTTAACCTATAGAACGTCAACAACGTCTTTACAAAACTGTTCATTTTAACCTATAGAACGTCAACAACGTCTTACAATAATGTTCACTTTAACCTATAGAACGTCAACAACGTCTTACAACACTGTTCACTTTAACCTATAGAACGTCAACAACGTCTTACAATAATGTTTACTTTAACCTACTAAACGTCAACAACGTCTTACAAAACTGTTCACTTTAACCTGTAGAAAGTCAACAACGTCTTACAACACTGTTCATTTTAACCTATAGAACGTCAACAACGTCTTACAACACTGTTCACTTTAACTTATAGAATGTCAACAACGTCTTATAATAATGTTCACTTTAACCTACTCAACGTCAACAACGTCTTACAACACTGTTCACTTTAACCTATAGAACGTCAACAACGTCTTACAATAATGTTCACTTTAACCTACTCAACGTCAACAACGTCTTACAATAATGTTCACTTTAACCTATAGAACGTCAACAACGTCTTACAATAATGTTCACTTTAACCTATAGAACGTCAACAACGTCTTACAATAATGTTCACTTTAACCTATAGAACGTCAACAACGTCTTACAATAATGTTCACTTTAACCTATAGAACGTCAACAACGTCTTACAATACTGTTCACTTTAACCTATAGAACGTCAACAACGTCTTACAATAATGTTCACTTTAACCTATAGAACGTCAACAACGTCTTACAACACTGTTCACTTTAACCTATAGAACGTCAACAACGTCTTACAATACTGTTCACTTTAACCTATAGAACGTCAACAACGTCTTACAATAATGTTCACTTTAACCTATAGAACGTCAACAACGTCTTACAACACTGTTCACTTTAACCTATAGAACGTGAACAACGTCTTACAATACTGTTCACTTTAACCTATAGAACGTCAACAACGTCTTACAACACTGTTCACTTTAACCTATAGAACGTCAACAACGTCTTACAATACTGTTCACTTTAACCTATAGAACGTCAACAACGTCTTACAACACTGTTCACTTTAACCTATAGAACGTCAACAACGTCTTACAATACTGTTCACTTTAACCTATAGAACGTCAACAACGTCTTACAACACTGTTCACTTTAACCTATAGAACGTCAACAACGTCTTACAATACTGTTCACTTTAACCTATAGAACGTCAACAACGTCTTACAACACTGTTCACTTTAACCTATAGAACGTCAACAACGTCTTACAATACTGTTCACTTTAACCTATAGAACGTCAACAACGTCTTACAACACTGTTCACTTTAACCTATAGAACGTCAACAACGTCTTACAATACTGTTCACTTTAACCTATAGAACGTCAACAACGTCTTACAACACTGTTCACTTTAACCTATAGAACGTCAACAACGTCTTACAATAATGTTCACTTTAACCTATAGAACGTGAACAACGTCTTTACAATAATGTTCACTTTAACCTACTCAACGTCAACAACGTCTTTCAATAATGTTCACTTTAACCTATAGAACGTCAACAACGTCTTACAAAACTGTTCACTTTAACCTATAGAACGTCAACAACGTCTTATAATAATGTTCACTTTAACCTATAGAACGTGAACAACGTCTTTACAATAATGTTCACTTTAACCTATAGAACGTCAACAACGTCTTATAATAATGTGCACTTTACCCTATAGAATATCAACAACGTTTAACTGGAATGTTGATTTCAGCGATAGTTGACAGAACATCATAAACTGTATCACTGGTTTTCACGCGTATTTCAGTTGCATTCATTCTGCCTGAACAATCCTGCTGTATGAGTAAGTGTTGTTAACCAAGAGCGAACATCTGTGGTAAACAAACATAAACCATAGATAATCAAAATGAATTCCAACCCCTGTAATTACGCCCGTTTCGATGTCGCTAGCTACTAAATAAATTGAAACACACATTAATAAACACAATGAAAATCTTTCTGTGCTGAAGATTCAATAGCCAGTTAAAAGGACATTACTAAGAGGTATGTTGATATTGGTCTGTGCTGCAGATTGTACATGTTTGGAGATAATAGAGGGGGCTTTATCTTTATCTATATCTGAAATACCAACACACGGTGTAATACCACCGATTTTTAATAGAACTATTGGCAATTTATTGTGTACCTTCTATATGGTAGAACTGTAATATGTGTTACTCAACTAATCGCAGCGTCGTTTAAGAATATCGTAGCGATGCTGATTAGTATATTTTCTTTGTTTGTGACTGATTCACGTGATTATCGTGATTTTATAAGGAACTTTTTTTCTTTAAAACATTTTCTTACTGGTATACCGTGCATTTTCTAGATTTTATGATAAAACGGTGAAAGCATATTTGAACAATCCCTGATAATGCTTACTTCATCCGTGATGACTGTTTACAAATAGTTTTGGCTTTGCGATGCAATTAAACTTCCGGTGTTATCAAACTCCGTCGGAGATGGCAAACCATATATCATGTAATGGGATTTTCGGAAACGGCAGCTAATGAAACAAGAAAAAGAGCATATCAGCATATAAGAAGCATTACGTACAAGCAGACGTGTAGATACCTGAGGGATTGCGTCGTAACACACCAAGCTCAGATAGAAACCATTTAACTACAAGCTGCAGGGGAATCACTAGCCATATATTTTGGGATATATGGCTAATCTTTAAATAATCTGACAAGAATGGAAGATAAAATGTTTTATTTACGTCGTTTTCCGTGATTTTTATTCCTGCATTTCCTACCATTTGATGACAGCGCCACAGGTTACTTTTGGCTCTGAGTGCTGGCGACGACATGGGATTGGAAGGGGACCTGTAACCCGTGACAAGCGTCCGGGTGATGAAGCCGTTCATCGGCTACTGATGCTGCGGATACGGCGGAAAACTAATGCTGGTTTATAGTGACGTGTGATGTGAGAGACCATAAAAGGCTGTCATTAAGGCACGAGTAAAACACAGCACTAATAGAACGACACAAACACCGATGGAGGTAGAGTTGAGTGAGGCGTACGGTCTCCCGTGTAACACGTTTTATGTATTTCCTGTATCGTACATACATCTTCATGAGTAGACATGTTGTTTTTCTATAATAATTGCCAGTCCTAATCCATAGCTCTGCTGATGACTATTTGTACAGTTGTGAAGTACCTTCAAGACTAATGGACGCAAAAATGCAACGTGCTTTAAAGAGAATCAATGTCAATGTTAATTGTTTGCAGCGTCTGTTGCAGAAGATCTGTCCTGATTGATACAAGGCACGGCAGAAGATTCGGTCTTTATTTTAAATAAAAATATATATAAAATTCAGTTAAAAATCTCTGCTCGTTATTGGTGTCAGAACGTTAAAAACACAGGTAAGCTTTTAATCGACATTTTTTAGTTCTATGAGTGTTGGTCTGGATAGGCTGTGTAAACAAAATATCAAAAATGTCAATGAATATTATGAAGGATCTTTATTGCATAAAACGTTATAATGGCAACAGAGCGCGACCCTAACTGTCGCTTCTCGACTTGTCAGCCAGGCAGACGCTTCCGATACATGCTAACTTTATTCTCCAAATCTTTTATTTGTTTGCAATTTATTTCTATTTAATAAAAACAATGAGTGCACATTTATAATGTAGCTACCAGACATCACTTTTTATTGCAGTTTGACTTCTCGTTGTCGACGTTTATATTTTTATTAAATTAAGTGTTCCTATTAAATATTCCGTATCTAACTGCTTTAAATTTGAAAGAAAGAAAATGATTGACCGACTTCTGAGATAATCAAAAACGGAGACCACACCCTAATAATATGCTTGTATATGCGGTTTTATTGCATTTTATTTATCTTCGTGAATTTTGAAATTCACGAGATTTAAAGATGGACTATATAACAAGTATCCCGTAACATGCAAGATCATAGACACGGTACTATCAGCTCCAATCGCCTTCCAGCCAGTCAAAGAGAGTTCGCTAAAACCCGAAACGTGCATAGATCAAAAGATAGTACAGAAGTACTTAAAACAGTCGTAGGACATCTATAAATTGTTGAAATGCTAATAGTGTACACAAAAATACATAAAACCTACCAGCCATATTATAATGATGACATTTCACCTTCAAAGATGGTGGCGTGCCGCTATTATTGTGATGTAATGGGTTTCAATTTCAGGAGTCAGCGCGTGGGTTTTATCGCCGCCTCAATCAGGACATAAAAAAATATATAAACTTTATTTATTTAACAACAAGTTATTTCAACTTATATTAATCACTCTTGTTGGCCTGGATGTTAGCGCGTGAGGGTTCTTAGTGTGGGAGGAAACCGGAGTACCGGGAGAAAACTACGTGTTCGGGCAGGTGACCCCAACCTTTTCACGTCCGATCGGGGAATCGAACCCCGGCCGCCTTGATGAAAGGCAAGTGCGCTATCCACTGCACCATCTGACCACCCGACATCTGTTTCATTCATGTTTGTATTCATCAAGAGTCGCCCCTTTAATTGTCGTCTACTAGTTAAAGGTGCATGCTTAGCTTTGGTGAGTGGCTGTATGGGATGGATTTGTTCATGAAAAAAAAAATCAAAAATTATTTCTAAATTAGGAAGGTGATGATATGAAATATATTTTGGCACACACGGTTAAAAAGAGAGTATTTTGAACTCACACAATCTACGGATGTAGTTTTTGAGAAACAAAAAGAATCTTTGTACACGCATCAAATGTCTTGAATATAACTATTTTTATTGATATATCGCCATGAAAAATGAAGTTCAAACGTATGTTATTGCCCAAAAAGAAGGGCAACGTTTTAGTCAGTAAATTTTCCAAATGCTGGGTGACTTCCTCACCTAGAACATGAATACAAGGAATCATCACATGATTAGATGGCGTTTATAAAATCTTCTTAATTAACACAGCAAGAGTTTCGGGTTAGATAGAGGTGTCAGTCGGAAATATACTTGTCCTCTAATGGAGTTTCTATTTCTTCGTTTTCCTTGTCCCCAATGTTGTCACCTCGAAGGGATGTGTAATTCGTTATTGGATGTTGCTACCGAGAGAGATCAGCGATCGTTATAAACGGAGTTAATGAAAAAGACGACAAATCAAAAGGAAATGGGTTCTCACAGGGATGCCCATATTCATAAAGGTCCGTTGGGTCATTTTAATCAGCTCTACACAAGCCGTGTGTAGTTTAACAACAGTGCAAAATGTTGCCATTTCGAGAAATGTATCAAGGAAGGATGGACATAATGTATGTATGTATGTATGTATGGACATAATGTAGGTATGTATGGACATAATGTATGTATGTATGTATGTATGTATGTATGTATGTATGTATGTATGTATGTATGTATGTATGTATGTATGTATGTATGTATGTATGTATGTATGTATGGACATAATGTATGTATGTATTATGTATGTATGTATGTATGTATGTATGTATGTATGTATGTATGTATGTATGTATGTATGTATGTATGTATGGACATAATGTATGTATGTATGGACATAATGTATGTATGTATGCAACAGGCTTTCTATTCTCCTTCCCAGTATTTCGTAATTTCCAGTAGTTCTCGTGCAGGAAACGTGTTCATCCTAACCGGATAACTGTCCATATTTCAGGGTTATATAGATGTGAACACAGGACAGCCATTATAACCCGATATTATAAACAGGCATAGTTGCACTCTCCAAACATATGATACTGTTTCTTTTTGTAATTGTGTTTTGAGTATGTGTAATGTTGTGTAATATCGTAAATATGTAAATATCGCAATTTTGTTACTTTGTAACTGATTAGTCAAAAGACATAAAGTAATAAATCATTTGAATAAAATAGGGACTATTTCTCTCCTCGGTGTAGAAAAACGGCTACACCAGTGCTCCATACCCTTACCAACAGTCGGCAGTTGATTGTAACTTTCGTTGACAGACTTTCGTCCATGGTTATAACGCATGAACCATAGTTTGTCTTATTTATGATATACACTTACATCCAACAACTGTTACCTTAATTAAGTCACAGCGAGGACTTGTTCTCCAAAGTAGGCCATCCTCTTGCAGGTGACCTTTTAACCCTCGACATCAATTGACCCCACAATTGCATATAATTACTCCCTCATTGAAGTCAACATTTAAGCATCTCATTTTGCATTTTAATTATCATCATAGTGTCTCAGCTGGGCATATCTAGAGAGCAATGTACTTTCCAAATTATGATTTTTTTATTTGTGATTTAGCTATTATACATTCCATCATAAGCAGCATGAGTAGTCGGAAATTAAACACACTCCTAAGTTAACTAACATATGCATTTTCATTAATTCAAATGTATCTCTCCCTATCAAAACTGTTGTGTAATGTTTCTGCAGATGTTCAAGTATTTTGATAAGAAGTGTGAGAATAAAAGCAGTTAAGCATCAGGAAAGAGCCAAACGAACAAAGCATAAATATTTTACAAATCTTTTACTTTATACATATTTTATTTACACTTTTTACAAAACAGATTTGGTGCAACGTTAAAAACACTTATCAAGTATTTTCCTTTCAAATCTTTTAAAAGCATACGTTATCTACATTTTGCTGGGTTTTTTTACGGTTCCAGAATTGCTTTTCTACAATGGGACGGGAAGAGTTGTATGTCTACTGGGCTTCTTGTCATTTTGTATTAATGTTGATGGACTACCTACCACTAGCTGTAACCATCTTACACAGCCCACACATACAGCGTATCGACATACATGTCAAAACAATTCCATACTTCATAAGTCTCATTTAAAATGAAAAAAAAGAGAACTAAAATTATCTTAGTGCACATAAATTTCAGGAAAATTACGGAAACACTAGGTCTGATATTGTTTATATCGCAAAAAGTTGTAACTTTTATATTCGGAATTAAATAACAGAAACGTTATTACCTGGAAATTATGCAAGTATATCTACCTTTAAAATCGTCGGGCGAATTTAATAAATAGAGTATTTTATAATTACATGCATGAACTCTATATACCGAGATTCCTACTGGATTGTACACATTTCGTGTTATCTGGAGGGAATACACTAACAACCATCATGTCTTTTTTTTAAGCAACTTAATAACAGATGCCTACACGATACCTTTGTTGTAATTATGAAAAACTTGAAGGATTAAGAAGGGATTTAACTAAAGCTTCACAACATTGATATGCTGTTAGCGTGAAGTCAACAACCGTTAAACCCTAATCCATCGTTTTCACATTTCACGGCGAAGAAAGGGTGTGTTTGTTTCAAAAGTGCCGATTTAATTGAGATTTCAAGAAAAGGTGCATGTTTCTCAGAGCCGGAATATAACACATGTGCATCGAAGGTCGTGACAATGCCACTGAATTACATCGTCCAAACAGTAATGTGGGGTCTAAATGGCCGTTCCACCTGCTGTGGGGCTTTAAGTTTAAAGGTTTCCAGGCAAACATCTTTACTTCTGATCGCAACTCTCATCCACTGGCCTAAAATGTTATACTTTAAGTTAATATATCTGAAGTGTTATGTCTCGACTATGCAACATCGCAAATTGGATCTGGGAATTTTATTCCGGTATTGGCTAGCGTTTTCAAAAGAGTCGAAGGTATTAAAATAGCTTACCGACTATCTCGAATTTCATCCCAAGTGTTGTGTTGATTTTAAAGTAACCCTAGCCAAAATGTATGTACATTGTATAACTGTTTTTTGAGCCTCGTTATGTAATTTGTTGTGTGTATAATCTATTTTTTAACATATGTTATCCACAGCCATTGGATTTTAACATGGAGTTAGATTTTCTTGACATCGCCGGGACATCGTGTTCACGTCTGCCTTTATTTAATACTTTCCTTTCTGTCTAAACAGCCCCAGGCCTAATACTTCCATTTAGTTATGGCGGTCGTTAGCTGTTTTAACACCCAGGGATCAACACTTCCGTTCGACGATAGCGATGGCTACCTATCTAAACAGCCTAACGTTTCCGTTCAAACCTAGCGGTCACTAGCTGTCGAAATGCCCACCGGGACAAACACTTCCGTAGATGCTAGTGGTTGCTACTTGTCTTCACCCAGGGGCAGACACTTCCGGTCGATACCTGTGGTTTCTAATTGTCTACGCCCAGGGACAGAAACTTCCGGCCGATACTTGTGGTTTCTACTTGTCTACACCTAGAGACAGACACTTCCGGTTGATACTAGTGATTACTACATGTCTACACCTAGGGACAGACACTTCCGGTCGACACTAGTTGTTGCTACATGTTTACACTTAGGGACGGACACTTCCGGTCGACACTAGTTGTTGCTACATGTTTACACTTAGGGACGGACACTTCCGGTCTATACTAGTGGTTGCTACTTATGTGCACCTAGGGACAGACTCTGCCGGTCGATACTAGTGGTTGTTACTTATGTACACCTAGGGACAGACTCTGCCGGTCGATACTTGTGGTTGCTACTTATGTACACTTAGGGACGGACACTTCCGGTCGATACTAGTGGTTGTTACTTATGTACACCTAGGGACAGATTCTTCCGGTCGATACTAGTGGTTGCTACTTATGTACACCTAGGGACGGACACTGCCGGTCGATACTAGTGGTTGCTACTTATGTATACTTAGGGACAGACTCTGCCGGTCGATACTAGTGGTTGCTACTTATGTACACTTAGGGACGGACACTTCAGGTCTATACTAGTGGTTGCTACTTATGTACACCTAGGGACGGACACTTCCGGTCGATACTAGTGGTTGTTAATTATGTACACCTAGGGACAGACTCTGCCGGTCGATACTAGTGGTTGCTACTTATGTACACCTAGGGACGGACACTGCCGGTCGATACTAGTGGTTGCTACTTATGTCCGCTTAGGGACGGACACCTCCGATCGATACTAGTGGTTGTTACTTATGTACACCTAGGGACGGACACTGCCGGTCGATACTAGTGGTTGCTACTTATGTACACTTAGGGACGGACACTTCAGGTCTATACTAGTGGTTGCTACTTATGTACACCTAGGGACGGACACTTCCGGTCGATACTAGTGGTTGCTACTTATGTATACCTAGGGACAGCCTCTGCCGGTCGATACTAGTGGTTGCTACATGTCTACAGCTAGGGCCCTGACTCAACATACCGGAATCAACACTTCCGTTCGATAACAGCAATAGGTTCATGTATAAACACCCCCGGGACCAACGGTCTCGTTCGACACTAGCGGTCGCTAACTATTTAAACACCCTGTGCCAAACACTTCCGGTCAACACTAGAGGTTGCTACTTGTTTAAACTGTCCGGGACAAACACGTACTTCTTGTCTATATCAGCGGTCTCTACCTGACTAAACACCCATGGGATCAAAACTTCCTTTCAGAAACCAAAGCTGAAACATAAATGATAACTTCTTAGCGTTGTAAGCCATTGTCCTCTATCGATCACATTTCATTCATTCTATGTGTATTGTTTTCAACATACCACATACATTGTATTTTCAAAATTTCAATTTCAGATAGTGATGTCGTTAAAAGACTATAGCAACCTTATATGTTGACTAATTCCGCTAAAATCAGATTGGATCGGTAAAATGTCCACGAATAAAGTTTTACTTTCAATTTTAATCTTTTTAATCAGGAATATGAATCATGGAGTGTTGTAATTAACATTACACGAACACGTACCGGGGCGGAAACATGTAACAATGTGGCCAAGATAATGGAAGATATTGGACAGGAAAATTCATAAATGTTTTGATAGCAATTTGGAAAATATCAGACACATTTCAAACAGCTTATTCGAGTGTCGTAGTCAGGATAATAAAATCTTATCGCTCGCCAATAACGTCCTGGGTTTGTACTGTATCTAACGCATTACATAAAATGCTCGATGCCGTTAATATAATAATACAAGATATATTCCCCTACATTCTCACAGAAGCACACATATTTGAATCTTTTCCAGACAAAAAATTATTTGGAGAATATGCCGATAAAATTTGCTATCCATTTCATTCGAAAGTAATTGTATATAATTTGGCATTAAATTGTTTATGAGGCGAGCCAAAACTAGTTAATGTTTAGCGTTGGATCTTGTATGTACCGAAATACACTTTGAGTCACTGATGATGTATGTCACTCATATAAATTTAATTTGGAACAGCATGCAAATAAAAATTGGTGTTTCTTTACACTCGTACAAATTAAATGGTAAATATAAAAAAATGCTAAGATAATGGTTTATATCACACATACAAAGTTAATGATTTATATCACACATACAAAGATAATGATTTATATCACACATACAAAGTTACTGACTTATAACACACATACAAAGATAATGATTTATATCACACATACAAAGTTAATGGTTTATATCACACGTACAAAGTTAATGATTTATATCACACATACAACGATAATGATTTAAATCACACATACAAAGATAATGATTTATATCACACGTACAAAGTTAATGATTTATATCACACGTACAAAGTTAATGGTTTATATCACACATACAAAATTAATGGTTTATATCACACATACAAAGTTAATGATTTATATCACACATACAAAGTTAATGGTTTATATCACACAGTTAATGATTTATATCACACGTACAAAGTTAATGGTTTATATATCACACGTACAAAGTTAATGGTTTATATCACACGTACAAAGTTAATGGTTTATATCACACGTATTACATCCAAAATTTCTAGAATATCATTCAGTTTTCAGAATAGTGAGTTTGCTTTTGATGAACTATTTTACCTATTTTGTACCGTTGTCCAGGCTGTATTTACTAGTTTAGTTTTATCTAATAAGCTACATTCACCAAACATTTAGTTGGGCTTCACAGCTTGATCATATCCCATTAAAATGTACACGACATGCATTTCAAGGCTCTTAGCTTTATTTTCAGCTCTACACAGGAGAGTATTTACATCTCATTTATTTTGGGAAGATGTATCGCTAATTATACTCATTAGTTCAGGAGGTTCGTAAACTTGATGTTCTGGAGAAGTTGAACTTATTTGTTTAACACTTTTGTAAATATTGTGCGCAATGAACACGAAATACACGCGTACCTCTAACGTATCCTAAGAGAATATACGACTTAGAAGGAAGTAGGACCTTCCATGGTAAGTTGTAACTCAACATTGATTACAATTCTACTGCCCCTTGTGAACTTGACCTTGACTCCATTTACATGAGGAGGAATCAAATCTTATTCTACAAGAAGAGTCACGTGAGTATGAAATAAAACAATATACCAGAAAAAAAACAGAACGTCTGAATGGCGCTGCTGATCAAAGTCACATTTTAATACATCTATAGGGACCAAATGCAAATATATTAGTTGACTCTTCTCATAGAATGATGAACGTATGAGGTCATTAAACATCTGAACCATCTATATTTTACATGAGATTTTATAGCAGACACCAGACGTCCATGTTTACGTACCCTAATCACGGCACTAGTTTAAAAGACTCGTTGCTACTTGAACTCCTTATCAGTGGAAGTATTTTACAGGTGTATACGTAAGAGTTTATATATGTTTTTCAGCACTCGTCTTTTGAACCACTGACATATGGCCATGTGCTAACCATTAGTATAACGTCTCGGCCAATCCGCCGTCACCCCTGTTATATACCACTCTACCCAACGATTGGGTGAGCTCGGCTCGGGTCAAACGAATACAAATGTCATGGTCGCGTTAAAGCTACGTATTTGGGAATTATCAAACTAAATGGCTTTACATACATTTCTTCATACACACGTATGCGTATATATTAAATGGAATATTATATGTAATTCTGCAATGGGCATCTTGGATCATGCTGACACTAAAATTTCTCACTTACAAACACTATGGGTAAAATATAAAACAAAATGAAAACTTTAACATTTACTCGCTTTAAGGCTCAAAATATATGCAATCGTGATTTGTTGAACGTGTCTGGTTCGTTTTATAGGTTCAATGTCTCCGAAGTAGGACAGGGTATCGCTTTTTTTCGGAGTCCTACCTTTGATATTGAAGTGTCCGTGCGTCATATCTGACACCAAACAATTGTTTCTATCACATCACAATATTACTGAGCCGCACCAGTTTTTGTACGTCTGTCATTAAGTATAGTATCTATTAGGAAGTATTGGAATTTAATATTGAACATATATTTGTATGGTATGCAATAATGACATCCTCAATACTCCATATATACACTTACATATATGTAGATACACTCATTGACAAAACACAAACTGTTAAAGCGCTTTAAGATGATGGAGACAACTCTGTATCTGTGAGAGATGTTGTGGGTATTGAATCCCATGTCATTACGAGTCGCTTTCAGCCTTTCTGTAAACAAACACGTGGGATGGATGTATACACGTACATCAGTGGAGTAACGACGTCCCTGACTCCAGTTTGTCTTTATGTCCAAACAAAACCACATTTGCACTAACTATTTCAAAAAATGAAACTTTAAATGTTGTTTAATTACAAGTGATTGTTAATTAGTATAGACTGTCATTTTTCTTTATATTTGAGGTTCTGTACAATACAAGTATGAACTGACTTGTAAACGACCTAACATTGCTCTCCCTACAGCTAGGCAGTGGAAGGAGGAACCTTATACTTCACATTGTAAAGAAACAGATTTGCTTGTTTCAGTGTTTCATTCTCTGCTCAGGAAAGTACTCGTTTGGGTTTTTGTTATATAGTTCATTTCTATAAATGATAAAAACACGTTTAATAACCGGGATCAGACATTTTCAAACGCATTTCCTGAGCATACATGTATCTTGGTATGACAAAATTCAAACTTATTTCATACGATCCATCCAGTTTCCAAAAAAAATCATTATCAGTTAAACCATTTGTCATCTATTTGCGCTGCTAGATCCTCCTAGCCGTCGGCTAATACCTGGATTACTTATTTGTTATTCCCCCAACATCTCCATCGATTCTAGCTGATTATCTTTCTTTAAATAATAGCTATTTTTGTTGAAAACTGATAAATCCTGTTTCCGCGGTTTATAAAACAACTTGTTGTGTCCCGAGCATGTGTCAATCGTGGATAACACATGAATGACAGCCAAACAAGGGGGAGGTAACTCAAACAAAAGACGACTAACAGTGCACGAACAATGTCGAACGCGTGTCAATGAAAAGAAAAAAAAATATGCGCTCCGAGATAACACATTATTACAGTGCACGTCCATGTAGCAATTAGCTTTAACAAACAAGTTATCACATTTTTTTCATATTATTACGTAAACGTTTTAGATTGAATTGTACTTGCATAATCAATTAACCGGAAGTGACATCATGTTGTTGGTTATTGGACACCACAAGATCGCGTTATAGCACCGGATGTAATTTCACGTGTGATTATAAATAACATGGAGTCATTTTAATATTATATGCGTGATGTTTGGGCATTTTCATATCATCCGAACTAATTTCCATTAATTAATTTGTTGATTAAGTGAGTCCCACACTGACAATGTATGTCTATGCACATTGATTCGTTTTAAATTGTATACTGTTAAAGGGCATTCGGTAAACCTCGTGCCTTTATACAATGTGAACATTAACTAAGTCGAGTTAGACAAACGTGATAACCTACCAGCATTCGATAGGAAACCTTTATGAAATTCCTTTTAACTACAACAGTTCATATATCAACTGTAGTAACAGTTCTGTAATTTATATTGACCATAACAGATAATTTCCACTACTGTAATTCATATTGACCTCCGTAATTCAGATTTCCTACTACAAATATTTACAGTACTGTAACATTGACATTGAAATAATAGTGTATCAATGTCAACGCAGTTACGTCTATTTTGATTCATAATTATGGTCTTAATTCTGTTTGTTTTCAAATCATTCATAGTACATTACACAAACATATTTATTAATTTATTGGTAATTTATATAACTTACGTATAGATGAAAGAAGGATGTTTCTTAATGACAATGAAAAATGGTAAAGGCAAGGTCTCGCGCAGAATATTTCTTCAGATTTCGATCATGATAGTGATGACAGGTATCAAAGAAAGAGAAGACAAAAATAACGGGTAAACAAATAACTTATAAACAATTTGAAGTATTCCATACTAATATGTCGTTCTTTTTATCGTGTACGCACATACCACTTACAATTTACAACTCAGTATTTATATAACCATTCATCATACCGTCGATGAACCAAGTGATTAGCGCACTACCTAGCGGAATGGACAGCACGCGCCACCGTACACGCGCCAAGCAGACGGTGTGTGGTACACAGTCTGGTTAGACTCATTCCTTCAATTCGAGCCTTGTCTGTACAGAAACAACATGCACACCGATAACTCCAGACGAGATCTGTAAGCCCTCCATATCTCTCTCTGTTTGGGTCAACCCGTTCGACATGATGAGTTGTGACTAGTGATGGGGTGGTGGCTGAATTTCATTTGTCTTTTGAAGAGAAAGCTTTGGTCATTGTTTTGGAAAATAGAGTATAATAATAAATAAATAATGGAAAATTCATAGAAATATTTGAGAACATTGTATGCCACATCAAAATAATTAATAACCATAATTGTTACGTTTTAAAAAAAAACAGTTTTAACAACGACATCCAATGCAAACCGATTTTTAAAGAAATGCACCGATGACGTCATAGCTACTGTTGTTGTTACGCTAGATAACGTAGATAATACTTTTTTAATTTATGCGAAAGTATGTTCTGTCTTCATGATAAAGCTCTGACGCCTGATCTCGGCCTCGGATCACCCCTGTGTTCTCCACCTGATGCAGATCTTTACAGGGATGATCCGAGTCCGAGACCGATGGACATATTAGTAGCATATAAACAGCGTTGCTATACAAAATATGTATCCTTACTCTCCGTGTTAACAGTCCCGGCGAAGCCATGGCTTACCAGTAGAAAATTGATTAACAATGAGACTCGCTACAGAATACATATTCAAACAAACCGTCCAATTTTAACTAGTAATTTTCCATGTAACACACCACGGCGTGACCTCAAAATATCAACACTTTGTCAGGGTAACGAGAAGGACATTTGTTTAAAATTTGGCTGGGAGAAATTGCATATGAAGTAAGAGATGTCTCAGCCAATCAGAGCTAGTACAGATATCGAAAACTGGTCATAAGTTGATAAGTTTCGCTTTCTTTTTGTTAACTTCAACCATTAAACGCGGAGAAGAAGTAGACATGTATTTGTCCGATATTCCGGAACATGCCCTGCTTAGTCTCTGATCCCAAGAACAGCATTGGATCCCTTCATCGAACCGTGTACAGAACTAAGAGTGGATACAAAAAATTACATGATTCAAAAAGTAGATCTATACCGAAAACATATGACAAGATGATATGTGCAGAATGTCTAGTTTTTATTTGTGTGTAAAACAATTTCAAAATGATCGGATTATATTGAATTAAGGATCCCAGGGGTACCGCTGCCAAAAACAGAAACTATGCATTTGAAAATTATTTGTTCCGGCATGACTATATAGTTTTGATAAATAATTTCTGAAAAGAAGAGCATACTTTGTGGGACTTTTATGAAAAAATAATGGAGATGAAATAAACACAAAATAATCAGCAGCAGTGTTTAACAGAGTGTCAACAATTCAGCGTAGCTAGACCAGGCTTCTCAATTGTTGTACTAACGCTCTAACTGTTTGACCTACTTCTACCATATAGTGACCACCTTCAACGGATTGAAGATTTTGTCACGAAGTTGGGTTTATGCAGCACAAATGACAGACTATATATAATACACAATAATTAATAATTATTCACTTAGTTAAAGTTAAGATAAGGAAAATTTAGTTCGAGGAGAGTCCGGGAGAGAGGTCCGAGCAAGCCAGTGATTGGGCAGCCCCCACCGACAAAGCTTGTTCGGAAAAGGGGGAAAAGAAGAGAAGTGGTGAATTATTATGTTAAGTCTGTGCAAGTAACTAATTACTCTGCATCTTCAATTGTATAGGTGTGCATGGAAAGAGATGTTTTGAAAGAGTTGAAAGTAGGTGCATTAACGATGGCAGATGGTAATTTGTTCCAGTCTAGTATGGTACGAGGAAAACATGATTGTTGTCTAGTTAGTGTTTTCGAGTATTGCTGTTGGTATTGGACCTGGTGGGAATTTCTAGAAATTCTTCTGGCTCGGTGCATCCTGTCAGTCGTGGATATGGCCACCGTGACTTGATGAATTTTATGGACCATATTTAGGCGTGCATCTTTCCTACGCATTGACAGGCTGTGCCAGCCAAGAGTACCAATCATATCTGTTACACTAGAGGTATTCCGAAAGCGATTCGACACATATCGGACTCCTCTCCTCTGGACCATTTCTATTTTGTTGATATTATTTTTTGTGTACGGATATTCTAAAGAGGGCCTGATTTTTAGGTTTCTTCTGGGAATCTACGTGAGAGTCCCATTTCTAATCTGATCTGAGGGTTACACCTAGGTATTTCACAGAATCAACATGTTTTGATATTTGGCCATGAAGGGAATAATTAAAAATGACAGGGGATTTTTTCTTAGAAATTGTGAGAGCATAACACTTATCTGGGTGGAAATCCATTAACCATTTTCTTTCCAAAAGGGCTAGTTTGCCCAGGACAGACTGTTGGGACCTTGTATCATTCTCTGACGTAATTATCAGATATACGACGATGCTATCCGCAAACAGTCTGACCGTGGAGTTCAAGTTTAATATAAAAAAGGAATGAGACTAGGCCCCAATAAAGATCCCTGGGGGACGCCTGATAAAACTGGTACATACTCAGATTTGACGCCTTCAACAAGTACTGATTGGGTTCTTTTATTTAAGAAGTTTGAGATCCAGGAAGTAGTTTTATCATCTATACCATAATTCCTGAGTCTGTTGGTAAGAAGGGAGTGGCTGACCTTATCAAATGCTTTCGAGAAATCCATAACCAATATATTTGATTGTTTTGATTTGTCAATAGTTTTGGTAATATCGTCAACAAATTCTAAAAGTTGTGTTTCACTGGATCTGAATTTTCGAAAACCATGTTGGCGAGGATACATAATTGTAGTATCTGATTGTGACATGATGTGTGAAACTATGACATGTTCCATTAATTTACAACAAATGCAAGTGAGTGAAATAGGTCTGTAATTAACAGGATCATATGTTTGACCTTTTTTAAATATTGGAGCAATATGGGCGGTTTTCCAATCTTGCGGAACAGTGCCAGATTGTAGGGACGAGATGAATATTATACTCAAAATGGGGGCAATTTCACTAGCCAATTCCTTCAAAATTCTTTGACTCAAGTCGTCTGGGCCTGGTGCTTTGGAACTATCAAGATTTTTTTAGTAGTTTTGGAATACCATTCGGGGTAGTGAGGGAGGTGTTCATGGTTGGATATATCTGATCTGGATTCATATAATTTTCTTTAGCAAAGACGTCAGGAGATATGTTTTTGGATGTAGAGAATACCGACTCGAATTGCTTATTGAGTTAGTTTGCTTTTGAATAGGAATCTGAAATGAACTTGCCATCCTCTTTTAGATGGGGGATACC
The DNA here is from genome assembly GCF_002113885.1 of Mizuhopecten yessoensis. Taxonomy (NCBI): domain Eukaryota; kingdom Metazoa; phylum Mollusca; class Bivalvia; order Pectinida; family Pectinidae; genus Mizuhopecten; species Mizuhopecten yessoensis. The sequence continues at coordinate 84,739 of NW_018479901.1, read as the reverse complement.
TGTGAAGTCTGTTTTCTTTTGTTTTATGTAGGTCCAATTTTTTTTCCTACATGTGAAAGTTCCATTGACCGAAGTCTCAACTGGATTAACTATGTTTTCTATATATTTCCAATACTCATGGCGAATCTTTTTTTTGGATGGAATGTTTCAGTTCTTTATATTTCTTTGTAAGATCTTTATCATCAGACTTTCTTGATTTTTTAAATAATCTGTTGCGTTTACTAATCAAATGTTTAATTTCATGAGATATCCAGGGTTGGCTTTCTTTTGGTTTTGATATTTTGTGTGGTATATGCATATTCACCAAAGAGTTCAAAAATGACTTGAAATCACACAAGATGGTATTAGTATCAGAAATATGCTCCTTATTAGAAAATTGAAGTTTAAGATAACAAAATTCTAACTCATTCTTCATAGTTAGCTTTTTTTGTATAATGGAATTTGACTTGGTTTTTGTTTTTGCTTTAAAGTAGATGCTAGGAATTCAACAAACACAATAACATGATGCCAGGCATAACTTCAATACGGCTTATGAGAAGATTTTTAAAAAAATGCTGTTTTCCTGACTGGAGTAGATGAGTGCCCTGGATTAAATACATTAAAAGAGGTCTTTGGACTCATCTGGCTATCGAAACCTTTTACGGAATCTAGAAATAAGCTTTCAAAAGGATTTGGAGTACAGATACTGTGCATATCAAATAAAAGAGTAGAGTCATTTGGGTTATCACAAATAATACAGTGCCAGCTAACCATACTATCGTTCAATTCCTCGTATGACGCGCTGTTAATGTTTTGACAGTCCACATGAAACCACTGGTCACATGTTTGACAGACAATACCCTTATGTTCCCAGGTAACGGTCTTATCAAAGTTATCACAAAGATATTTAGTGCTATCGTTGCTTGGTCCTGGGTTGGATTCAATGTCATTAGCTCTTAACATGACTAAGACCAGCAGTGGAAGTACCCTTGTCCTACTGTTGTACACTTTTATCAAACAACAAAATTAAGGAGAGGTTACTATATATACGAAAAACCACGGTGTAGAAGGATAGACATCACCAAAGAAAAAAATGTCCGAACCGTTGTTACGGCTCCGTAATTAGATTTGGTTCGATCACGAGGCTACACTTTTCACTACACGCCTCAAAGTTGTTGCTCGATGGGAAATCCTCGGTGAGTATATACGGTTGTGATGTCGATTTTTTGGTCGTTTACTAGTGTTTTCTTCCTATAGAAACAATTGTTATAGGATAACATGCATTGGAGGTAAGAATTGGTTATCATCTAGTAGAACAAACAACTTGAAAATGAATAGCATATAGAAACCGAAAGTACAGGTTCCGGGTAGGAAATGTAGGACAACAGTGTTAAAACATGATGCGTTTGTTCCGTTTTTTGTACATGCAGCTACTATTGTATCGTTCCCATATTAATATCTGTGTTGAAAGGGTGGGTGTGTTTGGGTGGAAGGGGTTTGTTGTTTGGGTGGAGGGGGTGGGTGTGTTTGGGCGGAGTGTATGTTTGGGTGAAGGGTGGGTGTGTTTGGGTGGAGTGTGTATGTGTGTTTGGGTGGAGTGTGTGGTGTGTGTGTATTTGGGTGGAGTGTGTGTGTGTTTGGGTGGAGTGTGTGTGTGTTTGGGTGGAAGGGGTTGGTTGTTTGGGTGGAGTGTGTGTGTGTTTTGGTGGAGTGTGTGTGTGTGTGTGGTGTGTGTGTGTTTGGGTGGAGTGTGTGTGTGTTTGGGTGGAGGGTGTGTGTGATATTTTATGGACATTTAGTAATTACAACATTAGTTCATGGTCATATGATCATAATTATCGAGAAACATAAATAGTCGTTCTAAAAAACAACAAATTTCCTTGTATAATGTGTATAATGAATGTCTGCAAAATAAAGATATCGACACATCGAGAAAGTGTGTAATAGTAATGTGACGAACAGGAAATGATTAAAAAGAATCACTAATAAATAGCTTTAATATCATTGTATACGTCGTACTCGTGAGATTACACACAACAGAAACGAAATCCTAATTAATCTTTATAAGAATAATAAGTTACGGATCTACTTTTTGCTGCTTTTTAGCTCACTTTGTTCAATGACCGATGAGCAATGCCATGTCCGCCCGTCCATCTGTCTGAATAGATGTAATCATGCTCCGGAAATTTTATTCTGGGGTCCATTTCCACCCTGGGGGTTGGGTCAAATAGAGAAATCTGGTCGAGATCCTTTACTTAAAGATTTATATTTGATTCCTTGATATGAAGAGATGAATACACATTTGCACCGTAACTCGACCTTGATTCCGTCCCTACAACGGGACCCAACATGCAATGTGTGTCATGAACAAAAGCCCCACCCTATAACCATATACATAAAGCCCACCCTATAACCATATACATAAAGCCCCACCCTATAACCATATACATAAAGCCCACCCTATAACCATATACATAAAGCCCACCCTATAACCATATACATAAAGCCCACCCTATAACCATATACATAAAGCCCACCCTATAACCATATACATAAAGCCCACCCTATAACCATATACATAAAGCCCACCCTATAACCATATACATAAAGCCCACCCTATAACCATATACATAAAGCCCACCCTATAACCATATACATAAAGCCCACCCTATAACCATATACATAAAGCCCACCCTATAACCATATACATAAAGCCCCACCCTATAACCATATACATAAAGCCCACCCTATAACCATATACATAAAGCCCACCCTATAACCATATACATAAAGCCCACCCTATAACCATATACATAAAGCCCACCCTATAACCATATACATAAAGCCCACCCTATAACCATATACATAAAGCCCACCCTATAACCATATACATAAAGCCCACCCTATAACCATATACATAAAGCCCACCCTATAACCATATACATAAAGCCCACCCTATAACCATATACATAAAGCCCCACCCTATAACCATATACATAAAGCCCACCCTATAACCATATACATAAAGCCCACCCTATAACCATATACATAAAGCCCACCCTATAACCATATACATAAAGCCCCACCCTATAACCATATACATAAAGCCCACCCTATAACCATATACATAAAGCCCACCCTATAACCATATACATAAAGCCCCACCCTATAACCATATACATAAAGCCCCACCCTATAACCATATACATAAAGCCCCACCCTATAACCATATACATAAAGCCCCACCCTATAACCATATACATAAAGCCCCACCCTATAACCATATACATAAAGCCCCACCCTATAACCATATACATAAAGCCCCACCCTATAACCATATACATAAAGCCCCACCCTATAACCATATACATAAAGCCCCACCCTATAACCATATACATAAAGCCCACCCTATAACCATATACATAAAGCCCCACCCTATAACCATATACATAAAGCCCCACCCTATAACCATATACATAAAGCCCCACCCTATAACCATATACATAAAGCCCCACCCTATAACCATATACATAAAGCCCCACCCTATAACCATATACATAAAGCCCCACCCTATAACCATATACATAAAGCCCCACCCTATAACCATATACATAAAGCCCCACCCTATAACCATATACATAAAGCCCCACCCTATAACCATATACATAAAGCCCCACCCTATAACCATATACATAAAGCCCCACCCTATAACCATATACATAAAGCCCACCCTATAACCATATACATAAAGCCCCACCCTATAACCATATACATAAAGCCCCACCCTATAACCATATACATAAAGCCCCACCCTATAACCATATACATAAAGCCCCACCCTATAACCATATACATAAAGCCCCACCCTATAACCATATACATAAAGCCCCACCCTATAACCATATACATAAAGCCCCACCCTATAACCATATACATGTATACATATGCTCCACATCATTAGGCAAATACATTGATGCTTGTACTCGTCCTGGGGACAAGACCCACTAGGCAAATTGAGTCATAGTGTGAAAACCCTTGAGATTCCCTACCTACATAGTGAAACAAATGCATCGATGTTACCAGGATTAGCCCCTCAGTTGGTCCGTCCCCATTCAAACGGACCTAGTCACTTGGTTATAATATGGATACCCACTCTATCACTATATATATATATATATACATACAATTGATCTACTGAAAAGATATGCCACTAAGACCTACCCTAAGATAGAGCTCTGTCAACTTGGTTGCTAAGGAAATTGTAGAGATCCCTGTCATATAACCATGCATACAGCTGCTGGGCATGATGAGAAGAATGCACCCATGCTTCCATAATTACCAAAGTGGTCCCGAAGACCCCAGGGGACTATATACTTATGTTTTCACCTGAATATAGTACAACAATTTCTGGGTATGAAGAGACAAATGCACTCATGCTACCGTGATTGGTCTTTGGGTCAATACCTTCCCCTGGAAAAATTGGTCATAACATGGAGAAAATATTCGGGAAATATTTGCAGTGTTGTATCTGATGAGAAAAGTTTGCTAGTATTGCTTAAATACACAGGTGAGCGATACAGGCAATCATATTGAATACTGCTATAAATACATTATATATAAGGAAAATTGAATTATGGGTTCACGCTGATTTTCAGCAATTTAAAAAATGAAACTATTTAACGTGTCTCCTAATTTTTTTAGAATGTACGATAGTGTAGTGGTAGGACACCGGACTCATGACCGAAGGGTTCAGGTTCAAGTCATGGTATGGTACCGTGTTGTATCTTTGAGCAAGATACTTTACTCCGCTTGTTCCAGTCTACTCAGCTGTAAATGAGTACGTGTTTGGGCAGTGCTAGAATTGTAGAATGCTAGCCATGAGCCCCGAAATGGCAGCACCGGCTGTATGCTCCCAATGGAGTTGAGAAAGATATTGGCTGGTTGCAAAGACCCTATAACCACGGATTATTTGAGAACCGCTTTGAGACGACCTACGAACTAGGTTGTGATAAAGCGGTATATAAGAACCTCTAACTATTATTTATTATATTATTATTATCAAAAGTTATTACATGTATGAAGCTTTTTGGTTACTACTACTCAATCATAAAAGTGTGCCAGAATGATTAAATATAGTTTCAAAAATAACTGACAAGAAAACAATACACCCTCCCACCATGAAAGAGGGTTATTATGTCAACGGTGATTTCTCCAAGATTACAATTGATTCTACAAAGTTATTTTACATACCGGTCTATTTCATATGGTTTTCTCTTAATTCTTACATATTTCATTACTGTTTTCAGATAGCAGCTACTTGTTTAGGCACAATGGCAGAAGGGGGATCCCTTCCTATTCATTCCAACAGTCCTCAATTGGATCCCCACCTGTTAGAGTGTCCTATCTGTCTGGAACAGTTGCACCAGCCGAAGTCGCTCCCGTGTCTGCATTCGTTCTGTCACGAATGTCTGTCCACGTTTATCAGCAAGGACCTGTCAGGAAAGATGGCGTCAGTGACTTCCTTCCCGTGTCTGGTTTGTAGGAAGATGACACAGCCAGTTAATCCGTCGAAGGACAAGGGAGAGTGGGCCCAACAGTTCCCTACCCACAGTCTGATACAAGACATGATCGAGACCAAGACAGAGGAACCACTCCATTGCAAACCTTGCGAGAAGAAAGGAAATGCGGGAACCCCTGCCAAGGTCTGGTGTAAATCGTGTAAAGTTCTGTTCTGCGAATCGTGTAAGGAAAACCTCCATGACTTGTTACATGAAGGATGTGATACAGTGGATGTATCAGACTCCAGAGGGTTGAAGATAACTCCGGGGGTTTCGTCGACGTTTTTGTGTAAAACGCACACTGAAAAGATGGACTACTACTGTGAGGACCACAAGGTTGTAGGCTGCAGTAGATGTGTTATGGCTGATCACAAGCGCTGTGAATGGACCTCAACACAAGATTTCTGTGAACAATTAAAGAGGAACTCAAGACTGGACAAATTAAAGAAATCTCTACAAAAAGTGTCAGAAGACATCGAAGGACAAGGGAGAGTGGGCCCAACAGTTCCCTACCCACAGTCTGATACAAGACATGATCGAGACCAAGACAGAGGAACCACTCCATTGCAAACCTTGCGAGAAGAAAGGAAATGCGGGAACCCCTGCCAAGGTCTGGTGTAAATCGTGTAAAGTTCTGTTCTGCGAATCGTGTAAGGAAAACCTCCATGACTTGTTACATGAAGGATGTGATACAGTGGATGTATCAGACTCCAGAGGGTTGAAGATAACTCCGGGGGTTTCGTCGACGTTTTTGTGTAAAACGCACACTGAAAAGATGGACTACTACTGTGAGGACCACAAGGTTGTAGGCTGCAGTAGATGTGTTATGGCTGATCACAAGCGCTGTGAATGGACCTGAACACAAGATTTCTGTGAACAATTAAAGAGGAACTCAAGACTGGACAAATTAAAGAAATCTCTACAAAAAGTGTCAGAAGACATCGATACACTCATACATGAATTCAGTGAACAACTGAAGACTATGACCGACGATCAAGACATCGCTCTCAAGAGTCTAACCGATCTCCGTCAAAGGGTGGACACGCGTCTTGACGCTCTACAGAAGAACATAACTGATGAATTGGTAGCAGCCTGCAAAGAAGAGAAAGACAATGCTGAGATGGTTACGCAGAAGTACGAAAGGTTGATGTCATCTATACGAAGCACACTGGAAGCTTCCGAGAAGGCTCACTTGATGAATAACAACATGGAGACAATATTGTTGTACCATAGAGGACAATTAGAATTGGATTTGTTGAAGAAACTTTCCAGTGAGACGAGGGAAACATTTACGTCCTTACGATTACAGCACGACATTGATGCTAGTCTGGTGAACTTTGACCACACCTCTCTGCTGTCCATGGGGAAAATTGTCATCAAGAAGGAAAAGGGTTGTCTGTCCAGTCTATTCACCAAACCTTTGTCAGACTGTTGCATAAAGGAGGTTCACACGTTTAACATCAAGCGTCCATCGGACAGTAAGGATTGCTACGCACGCGGAATTGTTTACCTTCCCAGTGACTTAATCATTGTAACGGACGGACACAACAAGAAACTGAAGTTGTTCACCGTAGAAAGAGCCTTTATTGACGAACTGGTCTTTGCAGGAATACCGTATGACGTGTGCCTTGTGGATCAAACGTCTGTAGCTATTACTGTGCAAAGTGGTACTAGCAACGCCATACATGTTGTCGATGTGGAAAACTTCAAATTAGTATTTACATACGAAATAAACCTGTCTCAATGGATGTCTTGTCGAGGTATTACCTTCACAGGTAAAGAGTTCGTGGTGTGTACAGCTAAAGAGTTCGTGAAGGTGACAAAAGAAGGCAGGACTGATTCAATGCCAGGATGGGGTAACGACTGCTTTGTTTTGGCTTACGATGCAAATCAAGAATGCCTTTATGGTAGCTTTCTGAATTCCATCGTCTGTCGTCAACAGTCAGATAGCACAAACATGAAAAAATGTACTGTGCAATCTGTGACGGAGATGTTTGGGATTGATGTGGACAGGGACGGCAATGTATACGTATGTGGATGTTCTTCGAACAACGTCGTACAGATGTCTGGGGACATGAAAAACGCTAGGAAACTGTTGACTTCATCAGATGGTCTGAAAAATCCTAGGGCAATATCTCTGTGTGGAGAAAGGTTTGCGGTTACAACTGTATCTGAGGAAAATAGGAACAAAGTGCGTGTGTTTCAACTTTATTGAACACCAGTATGGTCATGGCAAATAAACGAATCTATCTTCCTATTTTAATTAATTGCCTTGGTGTCAGTAGAATGTTACTTTTAGATGCTACCATTCACGTAGTAATATTCAACAGTGTTAAAAGAAGACTCTCATTAAGAACTGGTATTAAATGTCGTCAATGTCCCCAAAACGAAGTGTGTGGACTTCTTGTTTTTACTCGGTTTCTTCTTCTTTTGTGATTTTGTACGGAAGTTTTTCTCAGAAACTGCAAGTCACCTTCTCGTAAACAAAGGGCCTCTGATGACCTCTTATTTATCATTAGTATCATTTATGCTGCAACATTTCATGTGTGTTTACCAAAATAACTTTTTCTTGCTTAGAGTTACTTCCATTTGCAAGGCATTTATCTTTTAGGTGGTCGTCACTAAGACGTTCAGGGTTCAAATCCCCGTTCAGATGTGAAAAGGTACATGGTTATCTGCTCGACCTTAAAGGGTTTCTCAAGGTACTTTTAGAACTTGATTCACTATTGCTGTAAAATAAATGAAGTTAAACTGATTCTTCTTCCATCTTGATAGAGTGCAATTACAATTCCTTAAAAGGATTGGTAGTTAATATGTCCAGAGTTCGATCCCTGAAGTTGTCTGGGTTTGTTTTTTTATTTCCAAAAACTCAAATTTGTAACAACTCTGATTCTGTAAAACGCATCCCAAGATGAGTTTATATGGAGTAATTATTTGAAGAAAATTTTAAAACATTGTATCACAGTACCAATTGTGATAACATATTTTAACCTGATGGTATCCTTAAACTTAATGTCTATTGTATTATACGCTCGTGGATGTGTTTCAGTAAATTTCAACTAGAATATTTTGCAAATGATTACTACAGAGGCACTTTACTAACCCGAACCATATTCAACCATTCTTATCGCTCAGAAAATTCAGACTTGACATAACAAAAGTTTGATCCTAATAGCAATAAATGTAGCATAATCTGGTGAACGTTCAGGTGAAATTTAAAAGGAACATCACGTGGCATTATCGCGTACATAGTTAAGATGTTCCATATAGGGCCGCATAGGTAACGATCAGAAAGCTTGATTCAATTGAAAGCGGGTGGAGGCGGCTTTAACAGGAGATATGACTCCAAAATGAGAAAAAATTGTGCCAGCCACTGCATTTCAGAAGTATTGTATTCGGAATTTCGTATATCTCAGAAATATCCGAAAGTTGAAGTGAAGGGGAATTATAGAATCGATATACACTCGAACTGTAATGTATACATGTCTATGGTTCTCGGGGGACGAGACACTTGTCAGTAAGCTGCTGACGATAGGTGATCTGAAAAGATGAAAAATCTGTGGTGACAAGTGCAGCGACATGAAAAGGAGGGGCTTATGACATGGCGCAACGTGTGTCCGGCGTCAACGTTTTTCTTCTGAGTAATCAACATGTTTATGCTAATGCTATTATGCTAATAAGCACGTAGTATTTTGAAAGTGGAGGGCTACACAATTTATTCATATTTTTGACCTTGACTTTTTCTTAAAGGTCACATGGATCTTGTGGAAACCTGTGAGCGACTCGTGGATAATCAAAAGGCCGCCAAGGGAAATGATATATGGCAAGTGGTATGCTTATTCTGAGTTTTTGAATAACGATATTTGGCCTGTAGCTTAAAGGTGTGATTTACTTTTGAAATGAAGGCTCTCAATGAACGACCTGGATATACGTTATAGGTTGCATGAATTGAAATCTTCAAACGGAAAATTATATTGAGTCAAGATATGATTAGCCTGTTGATAAGTGACAACTAGGCAATACAGGCCTATTCGGTCTCTTGCTCAATTTTTAAATAAGGTAACGATGATTAGTAGTCGTATTTGACTTTACTTTCAAATGTTGTCTATTGACGGTTTTTCCTTTAATCTTTTAATATAGAATTTTAGCAAACTCAACGAAAAACTAAGTTAGTCATCTTATATAGGGATTTTATAAACACCCTCTATGTTAGATATCACATGTACGTAGGTATTTACAGCAATACTAAACAGTCCGGCGATACCTTTGTACCGGTAACAAGCTCAATGAAGTCAAGGTAATCGAAGCGGATACATATGATGTATATCAAAATGACTTTACACATATTTATGATTGATACAAAACATGTTACGTGTTTATAGCGATCTTTTCATAGAATTGTGATTGATAAAAAATATACCTCTCAAACAAGTTCAATTCTCGTAAGAAAAAAAAATGTCTTTGGAAAGCATACCGTATCGCCATGTTTGCTTTTCTTAAAATGTCCGCCCTAAAACTGTTCATATCTATAAATGTGCAGGCATTTTCCTGTTCCGACTTCAGCCCGAGCTCTCCCGTGCTGATGAGGTGTAAAATACGGATTTAACGAATTAGCAAATCTAAACATTTGGACCAAGAAATTGTTTAAGGTATTAATGTTTAATTCGAAGCTGAAATTAAATGATGAATAATACTGATTGAGTACATTATCCTAGATTAAGTTTGATCCACACAACATAATCCAGATAATGGGATTTACAAACACAGCTCCCAGATCGATCAAGTGGAGCGACGTGGTGTAGAGCGGACTCAATCATTTTTTATTTGAACTCGATAGAGAGCTGCTTCCTCGTTGATATGAAAATGATGGAGGTTTTGTTATCTTTAATTTCAGCTAGACACATGAAGTAAGGCAATTTGATGAATGAGTATATTTCACCGAACGAAGTGCATTACAATCGGGCGATAAGGAAGGAATACAGACACGAGCACCTTATTTGTTAGAAATGAAACACAAGTGCACACTAACACCATGCCTCACTGAGACAACATAGAGGAACAGAGAAACGTTTTCTTAACGAACTCGAGTCAACACATTTTAACATTGAGCAGTGATAATTAACTGAATATACAGTTACGTGGACAGCCTTATCAACTATCAACATAGTTTGACACAACTTAGTGAATACTGCTGTCATGAAAATAATCCGGTCAGGATGCACTCATTTTGTGAATATCTGGTCATTTCCTTAATTTTTATTCTAAACTACATGAAATGCAACCATTATCAGAAAAAGTACGTAATAATTTGTCATAAAAAGTTGCATATCTGCTTGCTGGAAGTACAGTAATGAAACTAAGATGTAGTATTTTTTCGTCGCGGGCGTTGTGTGTGGAGGTGTGAAAATAGCGAAATATATAACGTAACGCATGTGCGTTGCATGGCTCTTCTGTCAATGACAACATTGGCAGACAAAAGTGGACATTTTCGCATATTTTGAGACGACAAAGGCAATGTTCCATGTAGAAACTGGATACAGGGAATTCACAAGTGACATTGTGTTACTGATTTATTAGCTATGATGTTGTATGAACAGGTCTTCATGGGTTCAAATGTGAAAAAAACCCTACTCTGTACAGAATCCTATATATCTACTGCATAACAATGTTAAAAGAGTCGAGTCGCATCTTCACTGGTTCATTTGATGATATGATTAGTTAGGTACAGATCTAATAATCACGAAAACACTGAAAAATCATACTAAAGTAAGGAGTTGCGTTACTCAGTTTGTTAACTGCGATGGCCCTTTAGTAGTCAAAGACTTTTTATGGCAATATGTGTGGCGGATTATAGCTTATAGGATGTGCCGCTCTACAGCTACACGTGCAATGAAGTGTCATCAAAGGAGATCAAATGGCAGTTTGACAGAGCACACTAACGCCTGTCAGATTTTCTAGTTTTGATTACAAAAGGATAGTGACTTATCGTGAAAAATGGCTAATTCAGAATTTAAGTTTTGTTTGAAATTGTTTAACCAATGAAAGAAAAACAAAGCAACAAATTAATGGCCTCCCTAAACGTCATGGACCGGGAATGATTGGTATCAAAGAGAGGGAGAAATCGGAGAATCGCTACACAAACATGAACGTCATTTAACAGTCATTCAGATTCCTGTTTTATAAAACGGAACCGGGAACAACTGCAATAATATTTGCATTTACAAACGATACGAAAGTAGTGTTTTCGTTGACTTGCTGTTAAGCGTAGTTGTTTCTGTCACACGTTGTGTCATTGACTTTGTTAACATTCGGGAAATGTAAAAGCGGTCTTTATTGTTAACAACTAGTCAGATATCTAACAGCGCAGAAGCACTCTCGAATATCTCATATATGCAAATGATAATAGGACCCATTATCCTAGCAGAAAGGACGCTATGATCACATACTTGTTCTGGGTTTATCTGCTGCAGTGTGGAACTGACTGTAGGTCAAGGTATAGACTCATCAGCGGTTAATGGACAACGGCACGACATCCATTTGAGCGTGTTTAGATTAGATTGTCCAACATCGCTATGGCCCAACTATCCGTAAATCATCAATTTATCACAAGCCCATGTCATATCGATCTAAGAGAAATATCGTCCGCAGTCTTTGTTGGAAAAACATGTCTTCAAAATTTCCTGCAACGTTATTTTCGAATTTGTATTGCGTAATTGGTTTAGGTTTGGAATAACGATTTCAAATTTCCAAAAGTCAAAAAAGGCAAGATATTGAACCATTTTCCTCGTGTACCACCACCAGCTTATCATGAACTGACAGCTTATTCTCACATACCGATTTATCATAACTTCACAAAACAACGGTCTAACATCTTACTGTGTTAAATAAATCTGCGCTTTTTCCTGATTTGGAGTTCGCAATTGGTCATAATAGCGGAAGTAGCGCATAGGAGACCGCACCACGGTCTGATAGCCATCCTTCACGTAAAAGCTACTGTTTTATGTAGATCATCATTCCCGATAAAAACTGCCTTTCCAAAATTACCCATTAAGTGTTCGAAACACTATTGATAAACATCGATCACTATTGCTTGTGGCTAATTGTCTTTTAGATACGGTTATAGAAATTTTACAGCATTTTACACAATCAATACTAAATACTATTATATACTTTATGGGAACACTGTATAATACGTATCATGTTTCATTATATTTTGGGTACCGAGTCGTTAAAAGAATGACGAACCGACTGGTGAGACAAAGTACATTTGACCAAAGGTTTATGGTCACTTGTAGATAATACTGAGGATGACACCTTAAGTGGATGAACTCTGGCCTCCTAAAGAAGAAATGCAGTGAATTCACAATATAATACATTTGTTATACTAATATTGTAAATTGTTGTGTTGTGAAAAAATACCCATCTTGTTGTATTATGTATAAACCAATATCATGCAGTTGAATATTGAATTTTGTTACCGTTTTGAGCTTCGAGACGCTTTAAACGACATGTTCTGACTGTTCGAGAGGTTTGTAACATGGCATGTGCACGCTACTTAAGGTTATATTTTTGGAAACTTTTCAGCGTTTGCTAAGCCCAGCCATGTTTAAGGAAGGTGCATCAATGTACCCATAAACATACCCAAGTGGGAACAAGCCCGTCATTCAAATTCAAAGAATTAGACCAGGCGTTTCGGAATGGTAAGCGTCGTCTGCTTCATCGACTATGTCATTTAAATTCATGTTAAATCTTAGTAATGGCACGTTTTTAAAGTGAGAAATTGGGATAGCTAAACAGCAATACGCACTAATGAGCATCGAAAACATCCACCTTCATATCGCACAAGGAAATAATGTAGTGGCTTAAAAAGGATTATATGTAATGAAATAATATTGAATTACAAGGTTAAGCTATATGATATATACATATGTATTGACCTACAAGGTTTAGCTATATGACACATGATTATATATTTACATTTGCATGGCATTGTCACTATATAGCCTCTTTGAAAGCTGTGTCGTTGATGGGACTTTAATTACCATGCATCACGAGACACAATTCTTAGCGTATTAATACAACACTGACCGGAACTACAATATCCAATATAAATAAACATGACGGCTGCTGAAATATCGCTGGGCATTGTGAGATTTGACAATGTCATTGTAAATTTATGTGCAAAATAAAAAATAAAATAAAAAACACTTTTATTACAACGAAAACAAGACCAAGGTCTGCAATATCGTACAAAATGCACATCGGTTGAAATCACCAATGCCGGCAATGGAAACAATTTTAACGCTCATGCAATTTATCAGAAATATCGTCTGTTACACTGCACTGATCAACAGGGGTTCGTTACAAATGTCTGAAATACACATATTCTATAGACCTACTGACACATATGTTACAGACCTACTGATATGAGTCACAGCACACATAAACATTTCAGACATTTGTAACGAACCTGTGCTCCGTCGCAAGATCACTCACTTCAAACGCTATCAGTTTCACGCGTCTCGCATCCACGGTTCCTCAGTTTCTGACGACATGTCAAATAACGAGGCTGTTATAGAATCTATCGACTGTTGTCAGGTTCCCATACAATCAACAAATAAATTCACGCCTGGATTCTTCACAAAATGAGCAAAGAGAAAAGTTCGAATTAACTTCCAAAAATAACTCCCTCGTGGAGGGCAAGGTCGGATTTACGGTGTTCACTGTATTTGTCCATGCGCGAAATTTGTTCCGGGGAAAAATCGAAACAATTTCAAATCTAACTTTCAGCTCAGAGTTCTATTGATAAACTTAAATCACCCTATAGACATATCATACGCAATTGTATTGATACTGAATTGTGGAATAAAATTGAAGTGTTTGTTAAAATTTCAAAGTACTACTTTGTTTGCCAATCAGCACGCGACAATACGCTGTTCAAACTATTGAACGAAATTGTGTGGACTGTCGATAAGGCGGGCATTTTTAATTTTAAATATAAATTATAAGTTAAAAAAGAACATAAGAGACAGAGAAAACGTAAATATAAGTATTGAACTGTTTTTGTATGGTATTTATGATCTATTTGAATGACACAGCTTTGCAAAACAAACAAATCATAATGCGCTAGCGCGCATTATGTTGTTTGCTTGCAAAGCTGTGTCATTCAAATAGATCATAAATACCATACAAAAACAGTGCAATGCTTAAATAACTGCCTAACAAGGTTTGGATATATGATACATGTTTATGTAGCGACCTTACACGGTTTATATATATGATAAACATATGCAGCGATCGTACAAGGTTTGGGTAACTGGTATACATATGTAGCAGATATCATCCTTCCTGGTAAAAAAACAAACTATATGTTAAAAAGTCCGTGTACAAGTCTCTGTTATAGAATGTGTATGGAGATATTACATTAGAACAAACTCACCACCCGTATCAAAATTACACGTGATTTCCGTGTACGACCGCCGTGTGTTGGGAGATGTCGTGTATGGACGAACAGAAATGAACACGAAAATACAAATTACGGACAAGTACATAAAACGGATAAGTGAACAAATTATATATATAAATATATATCTAAGCCAGGCAGAAATTGAAAAACGTCACGTGTTAATAGGTGGCTAAATCAATAGCATATGTTTTCCTGCCAATGTACCATGATGCACTCGACTATTCATGACAAGTGACTCTAAAATGACAACATGTATCATGTCGCTAAGGGAGACCACTCTCATCTAGAAACACCAAATGTAAGGATCGACGTCATTCCAACTCAGAAAAAACACAACAATATCAGAACTCTTCTTCACAGTCCGGCAACAACTCATACAGTGGTGCGCTCCACCTTATAGCCCCGGCTGAGCGTTTCCATCCCGGCCAACAAACGTCATTATATAAGTTGTATTATGTTTCTCTGTATTGCCTCCAAAGATGAAGATTACAAAGTAATGTGGAACATATATACAAAGTATTTGGTACATATATACACGAATACATAATATGCATTACATAAATATACACTTTATGAAATAGGGATATGTATATAAAGTGTAAAATAATAGAATATTTTGGAGTATAATTAAAAAGATTGTATATTGATTTGCACAAGCCAAGTAAATTATAATAAATTGTATTGATACGTGGTATGTAATACTGATACATGACTATGTATAGACATCAAAGTATCGTTGTATTTGTAAATACATGCAATAAAGACATTTATTGTAACATACAAACTATAAACGAGGAGGATACGTGTGTGGGTCTAGATCTGGATCACACAAGGGTGGGGGCTATCCCCAACTGCGAGGTGTTACGGGTCCACGCATGTATACTACCATCGACTTAATCTGTAGTATAGTTCATATAGTATCTCATGTGATATATTTTGCTAAGTGCACATAACTGATACAAAATTCTACATTAGATATGTATATATTTAACTTTTAATCATAACTATTATATGCATTTAGTATAATTTAGCTTACACATCTTGTACACATAAATGATGGATTTTATCCTGAAATCATTCAATTCTTCTTTACTCATTTTGTAGGTTATATTTCCTCCAATCATTATGTGTAATATCTCAAGATCTGGGAGAGAGTGTAAATAGACACTAAGTACACTCTAGCACTAGATGTATCATTGGGTCTTGATATAAAAACTCATATTTATGACATAATTCCATGGTAGTCAGGCTACGGATGGTTACAACTATTGTCATTATATATTGTATATATTCTCTGTATTGAGGAAATCGAAGCGCTAGCTTCCATAAAGTATTAGGTTTGATTTGGTTATGTATTTCTCGAAACCTTGTAAAATCATTATCAACTTTCATACGTTCCTTTAGATTGTGTCCCTCATCTTTCATTACAGAATTGTATACTGTAGTTTTCCAATCACTTTTCATTCGAAAGATTCCAGTTTCAACAAAATTATCTAGATTTTGATGCAACGAATCCTTTTTTGATATTTTGACTATATCGGGGATGAACCGTTTTGGTACAGTCTACCTAGTAGAAACAAAAGGAGTCTGGTAATAAAAACTTTATAAACAAGAGACATTGGTTTCATTCGACACAATCTTCCCAAGTATGCCTCAATAGAGGTCCAACCAAGTAAGGATGTACACATGTCTGTTCTGGTTCTTTTTTCAAACCCTTGATTAGATTTAACAATAAAATGTTATGCTCTTTCTAACATGATTATATCGGTTTTTGTCAATTGCCAATGCTCGCACCCGTATAAGGCGGATGGATAAACTTTAATTTTGATAAGCTTTGCTACTGTTAAAGGGTTGAGAGCATAAGGATGTGCACCGGAACGAACAAGGGACATCGTACCCGATCTTAACTTACTACATACACGTGTTCTCTTAAAAGAGTTCTGTTTAGAGTTTAATAAAATACCAACATATGTAATGCAAAATACAATTGAAGAGATAACGATATGTATACATAGTACAAGTTCTAATACTTTGCTTTTAATTAGAGTCGATGTAAGCCATTTCGCCCGAAGCTATAGTAGTGCTCACCTTATACAATTTACCGTCACTTAGACATAGCTTGACAATGACACCAGTCGATGTGGAAACGTAGCACAGTCTAATATCACTGTTTGTGTAAAGGTAACATTATTTTGATATAAATAAGAAGCTTTAACATTGTGTTTCTGTTTCCGGAACTAATTTTCGCACACTACCAGTTTTGATCGGCTGGGTTTGGATCGCTAAAGGACAGCGCGCCACCTTATCTGGAAAAAAAACCTATAATTGGCTATATCATATACATATGAAGCGATCTACATGGTTTGGCTATATGATATACATATTTAGCGACCTACACAGTTTTGCTATATGATATACATATGTAGCGATCTGCAAGATTTGTGGCTATACGATATATACATATGTAGCGATCTACAAAGTTTTAATATATCATATACATATGTAGCGACCTACAAAGTTTTGCTATATGATATATATATTCAGCGACCTACAAAGTTTTGCTATATGATATATACACATGTAGCGATCTGCAAGGTTTGTGGCTATATGATATATGCATACGTGGCGATTAATTCATTAGGTGGTAAGAATGTTTTTAGTTTTAGAGTGTCATTGTGAAAAAGATTTTTTTACAAGAGTAGCTAATAAATAAGGATAATTGATTCGTAGATTAGGGCTTTGCTAGTAGTAAGCCAGGGTGCTGTTGTGTCATTAAATACAGTATACAAGAGTGTACAACACCCGTGTAGATTCTATCTTAGAAGGGGCCAGTGTATCTTTAGTAGGGGCCAGTGTATCTTTAGTAGGTGCCAGTGTATAAGGAGTTATATTTAGTGTTGAAGGATTCTATCTTTAGTAGGTGTCAGTGTATATTTAGATGAGTTCAGAGGTCAGTTAAGGAGTTATATTTAGTGTTAAAGGATTCTATCTTTAGTAGGGACCAGTGTATATTTAGATGAGTTCAGAGGTCAGTTGAGTTATATTTGATGTTGAAGGATTCTATCTTTAGTAGGTGCCAGTGTATATTGAGTTCAGAGGTCAGTTAAGGAGTTATATTTAGTGTTCAAGGATTCTATATTTAGTAGGTGCCAGTGTATATTAAGATGCGTTCAGAGGTCAGTTAAGGTGTTATATTTGATGTTGAAGGATTCTATCTTTAGTAGGTGCCAGTGTATATTTAGATGAGTTCAGAGGTCAGTTAAGGAGTTATATTTAGTGTTTAAGGATTCTATCTTTAGTAGGGACCAGTGTATATTTAGATGAGTTTAGAGGTCAGTTAAGGAGTTAAATTTAGTGTAAACGGATTCTATCTTTAGTAGGTGCCAGTGTAAATTTAGATGAGTTTAGAGGTCAGTTAAGGAGTTATATTTAGTGTAGAAGGATTCGATCTTTAGTAGGTGCCAGTGTAAATTTAGATGAGTTTAGAGGTCAGTTAAGGAGTTATATTTAGTGTTGACGGATTCTATCTTTAGAAGGTGCCAGTGTATATTTAGATGAGTTCAGAGGTCAGTAAAGGAGTTATATTTAGTGTAGAAGGATTCGATCTTTAGTAGGTGCCAGTGTAAATTTAGATGAGTTTAGAGGTCAGTTAAGGAGTTATATTTAGTGTAGAAGGATTCGATCTTTAGTAGGTGCCAGTGTAAATTTAGACGAGTTTAGAGGTCAGTTAAGGAGTTATATTTAGTGTTGACGGATTCTATCTTTAGAAGGTGCCAGTGTATATTTAGATGAGTTTAGAGGTCAGTTAAGGAGTTAAATTTAGTGTAAACGGATTCTATCTTTAGTAGGTGCCAGTGTATATTGAGTTCAGCTGCAGTTAAGGAGTTATATTTAGTGTTCAAGGATTCTATATTTAGTAGGTGCCAGTGTATATTAAGATGAGTTCAGAGGTCAGTTAAGGTGTTATATTTGATGTTGGAGGATTCTATCTTTAGTAGGTGCCAGTGTATATTGAGTTCAGAGGTCAGTTAAGGAGTTTTATTACATACTTACTAATAAATACGGGTTTTTTGTATATGCGATACGACACAATTGCTCTAACCCATATCAGCCCCCGCCGTATCACATCCCAAAACTCATATCAGCCCGCAAAACCCATATCACACCCCATTTGGAAAAAAATCGTTTTTCAATATTTCAAAAATTAAAATAAATCATAAGATAGTAGTTTTTATTAGTAATATGTAATAAACAGAATAAAACACGCCTTTTTCCATATCATATGGAAAAAGGCATGTATTATTCTCTATATATTTAGTGTTCAAGGGTTCTATCTTTATTAGGTGCCAGTGTATATTAAGATGAGTTCAGAGGTCAGTTAAGGTGTTATATTTGATGTTGAAGGATTCTATCATTAGTAGGTGCCAGTGTATATTTAGATGAGTTCAGAGGTCAGTTAAGGAGTTATATGTAGTGTTTAAGGATTCTATCTTTAGTAGGGACCAGTGTATATTTAGATGAGTTTAGAGGGCAGTTAAGGAGTTATATTTAGTGTTGAAGGATTCTATATTTAGTAGGTGCCAGTGTATATTAAGATGCGTTCAGAGGTCAGTTAAGGTGTTATATTTGATGTTGGAGGATTCTATCTTTAGTAGGTGCCAGTGTATATTTAGATGAGTTCAGAGGTCAGTAAAGGAGTTATATTTAGTGTAGAAGGATTCGATCTTTAGTAGGTGCCAGTGTAAATTTAGATGAGTTTAGAGGTCAGTTAAGGAGTTATATTTAGTGTAGAAGGATTCGATCTTTAGTAGGTGCCAGTGTAAATTTAGACGAGTTTAGAGGTCAGTTAAGGAGTTATATTTAGTGTTGACGGATTCTATCTTTAGAAGGTGCCAGTGTATATTTAGATGAGTTCAGAGGTCAGTTAAGGAGTTATATTTAGTGTTTAAGGATTCTATCTTTAGTAGGGACCAGTGTATATTTAGATGAGTTCAGAGGTCAGTAAAGGAGTTATATTTAGTGAAGAAGGATTCTATCTTTAGTAGGTGCCAGTGTATATTGAGTTCAGAGGTCAGTTAAGGAGTTATATTTAGTGTAGAAGGATTCTATCTTTAGTAGGTGCCAGTGTATAATGAGTTCAGAGGTCAGTCAAGGTGTTATATTTAGTGTTGAAGGATTCTATCTTTAGAAGGTACCAGTGTATATTTAGATGAGTTCAGAAGTCAGGTAAGGAGTTATATTTAGTGTTGAAGGATTCTATCTTTAGTATTTGCCAGTGTTTATTGAGTTCAGAGGTCAGTTAAGGAATTATATTTAATGTAGAAGGATTCTATCTTTAGTAGGTGCCAGTGTATAATGAGTTCAGAGGTCAGTTAAGGAGTTATATTTATTGTAGAAGGATTCTATCTTTAGTAGGTGCCAGTGTATATTTAGATGAATTCAGATGTCAGTTAAGGAGTTATATTTAGTGTTGAAGGATTCTATCCTTAGTAGGGGCCAGTGTTTATTTAGATGAGTTCAGAGGTCAGTTAAGGAGTTATATTTAGTGTAGAAGGATTCTATCTTCAGTAGGGGCCAGTGTATAATGTTACGGGTTCAGAGGACAATGGAGGAGATATGCATTTAGAGTTGAGGGATGAGGTCAATTGAAGATAAGGGCTGTCATGATTGTGTTATATTTAGATGCAGTCGTGGTGACCCATAGAGTCTATAATTAGGATGGCTATTTACTTTAATTGGTCATGGAGACACCCATGACCTATTTTAGATATCGGTATTCTGAGTTCTACCTTTACCATTTTGGGAGGGTTCTATCATATATATGTAGTATATCTAAAATTAGTTAGGGAGAAGTTTTTTTATGATACCTTATAAAAGGGTCTGTAACTCGCGGCTTTAGGGAGTAGACGTCTTGGATTTGAGGAAAGATCTTTGATTAGAGAGAAAGTGATTGAGCTATCTGGAAGGTAGACTGAGATTTAGAGTATGTTAGAGATGAGATATTTGGTAATAGAGATCGATAGTTGTAGTTAAAGTTAATAAACCATAGGAATTTGATTAGCAAACTTCGTGTACATCTTGTATAGAATTCTTGAGAACTTCTACTTGGTTTTGTAATAAATGTTAATTTGAACTGCACACGTTAGTTTTAATTTCGACGCAAATAACATATTTCTTTAAACATGGTGTCAGAAGCGAAAGTTTGAAACCGTTACACACATAGGCGTATATACTGACCTTACAAGGTGTGGCTTTATGATATAAACATATTTAGCGATGTTTTCATGAGACGATTCCGTTTTTTCTTTCCTTATTTTGTTATACTAATCACATCAAGCTCTTGATGATTGTGGTTGAATGCGTGTTTCCGTTTTTAATCACTTCTTATCCCCAGATATTTTAAAGTAATATCTACATGACACCGTTCGACTAATCAATCGAGTACGTACGGTTTGAGCTACATACATGTTTATGTCTACAGAGGATAGCCGAATATGTATTTCTGTTGGAGCTACAGACATGTTTCTGTCTACAGTGGGTAGCCGAAGATATATTTCTGTTGGAGCTACATACATGTTTCTGTCTAAAGAAGATAGCCGAATTTATATTTCTGTTGGAGCTACAGACCTGTTTCTGTCTACAGTGGTAGCCGGATATATATTTCTGTTGGAGCTACATACATGTTTCTGTCTACAGTGGTAGCCGAATATATATTTCTGTGGGAGCTACAGACATGTTTCTGTCCACAGTGGATAGCCCAATATATATCTCTGTTGGAGCTACAGACATGTTTCTGTTTACAGTGGTAGCCGAATATATATTTCTGTTAGAGCTACAGACATGTTTCTGTCTAAAGTGGATAGCCGATTATATATTTCTGTTGAAGCTACAGAAATGTTTCTGTCTACAGTGGGTAGCCGAAGATATATTTCTGTTGGAGCTACATACATGTTTCTGTCTACAGTGGTAGCCGGATATATATTTCTGTTGGACCTACAGACATGTTTATGTCTACAGTGGATAGCCGAATATATATTTGTGTTGGAGCTACAGACATGTTTCTGTTTACAGTGGTAGCCGAATATATATGTCTGTTGGAGCTCCAGACATGTTTCTGTCTACAGTGCTAGCCGAATATATATTTCTGTTGAAGCTACAGACATGTTTCTGTCTAAAGTGGATAGCCGATTATATATTTCTGTTGGAGCTACATACATGTTTCTGTCTACAGAAGATAGCCGAATTTATATTTCTGTTGGAGCTACAGACCTGTTTCTGTCTACAGTGGTAGCCGGATATATATTTCTGTTGGACCTACAGACATGTTTATGTCTACAGTGGATAGCCGAATATATATTTGTGTTGGAGCTACAGACATGTTTCTGTTTACAGTGGTAGCCGAATATATATTGCTGTTGGAGCTACATACATGTTTCTGTCTACAGAAGATAGCCGAATTTATATTTCTGTTGGAGCTACAGACCTGTTTCTGTCTACAGTGGTAGCCGGATATATATTTCTGTTGGACCTACAGACATGTTTATGTCTACAGTGGATAGCCGGATATATATTTCTGTTGGAGCTACTTACATGTTTATGTCTAAAGAGGATAGCCGAATATGTATTTCTGTGGGAGCTACAGACATGTTTCTGTCCACAGTGGATAGCCCAATATATATCTCTGTTGGAGCTACAGACATGTTTCTGTTTACAGTGGTAGCCGAATATATATTTCTGTTGAAGCTACAGACATGTTTCTGTCTAAAGTGGATAGCCGATTATATATTTCTGTTGAAGCTACAGACATGTTTCTGTCTATAGTGGATAGCCCAATATATATTTCTGTTTGAGCTACAGACATGTTTCTTTCTACAGTGGTAGCCGAATATATATTTCTGTTGAAGCCACAGACATGTTTCTGTCTACAGTGGATAGCACAATATATATTTCTGTTGGAGCTACAGACCTGTTTCTGTCTACAGTGGTAGCCGGATATATATTTCTGTTGGACCTACAGACATGTTTATGTCTACAGAGAATAGCCGAATATATATTTCTGTTTGAGCTACATACATGTTTATGTCTACAGTGGATAGCCGGATATATATTTCTGTTGGAGCTACAGCCATTTTTCTGTCTACAGTGGTAGCCGAATATATATTTCTGTTCGAGCTACAGACATGTTTCTGTCTACAGTAGATAGCCCAATATATATTTCTGTTTGAGCTACAGACATGTTTCTTCCTTCAGTGGATAGCCGAATATATATTTGTGTTGGAGCTACAGACATGTTTCTGTTTACAGTGGATAGCCCAATATATATCTCTGTTGGAGCTACAGACATGTTTCTGTCCACAGTGGATAGCCCAATATATATCTCTGTTGGAGCTACAGACATGTTTCTGTTTACAGTGGTAGCCGAATATATATTTCTGTTGAAGCTACAGAAATGTTTCTGTCTACAGTGGGTAGCCGAATATATATTTCTGTTAGAGCTACAGACATGTTTCTGTCTATAGTGGATAGCCCAATATATATTTCTGTTTGAGCTACATACATGTTTATGTCTACAGTGGATAGCCGGATATATATTTCTGTTGGACCTACAGACATGTTTATGTCTACAGAGAATAGCCGAATATATATTTCTGTTCGAGCTACAGACATGTTTCTGTCTAAAGTGGATAGCCGATTATATATTTCTGTTGAAGCTACAGAAATGTTTCTGTCTACAGTGGGTAGCCGAATATATATTTCTGTTGGAGTTACAGACATGTTTCTGTCTACAGTGCTAGCCGAATATATATTTCTGTTGGAGCTACAGACATGTTTCTGTCTTCAGTGGATAGCCGAATATATATTTCTGCTTTGGTACTACTTTGTATGATGATAAAATCATGTTAGGGTCTTGTCCAAAAAAAGGATGACGCATTCTAACTTGAAATTTATGGAACAAATCCTGAAATACGTCGAAACCCGATTTTGTCCTACACAGTTTGCTAGGATGGATGATTAGGGAGTTATCGCCTTTAATGATCTCTGTCAGAAAAAGGGGCAAATGTCTTTTATTATAACTACAGTAATGTCACGAATATAGGACATATCAAATTGATTCTGTTTTGATATCAATATCTTAATCACAGACAAAAATTTAAATTGCATATCCATTCATAATAAAAAAAGGTAGATTACAAAATGTGCCTTTTGAGTTTCGAATAATTGCATTGAAGCGTGTATATAAACAGATAATAAATCAATTCAGAACGATCATCTGTTTCACAATACACATTTTATAATAATACATTTCAATGTAAAATCATCTTTTTCATCTGAAATTATATCGGTTCTTATTCAAAATAGAAGTTTTTAAATTCAGTTCAGTACGAAATATAATAAAGAAATATAACGCTTTGAAATATGTGAGAACTGGAAATCTTTGTTATGCACGTGATGATGGCAACTTCCGGTGATGTTAGTTCCTTGGCTGTCGGTGGCGTTAGGATAATTGAGGATTAGAAAAGTAAACAGTACCACGATGTTTGTAATTACTATGTCTCAGCTCGCGTACAACTTGGAGCAAATTGTAAAAACAGACGCGACAAAAACGGTAAACACACGAGATAATAGGGACGCTCGTCATCAGCACGGTAAGTGATACACATTTGGAAAACACATCAGAAGGATGGCTGCCAGAATTAATGATATTCATTTTTAAGTACAAGTATATGTTTATGGCCAGTGAACTAACGAAGACTCATCATATGAAAATTACTTTCCCGTCAACCATTGTTATAACGGACCTGTGTTTTCGATTTTTGTGTCTTGAACTCTCGCCGTCAACGATATTTTGTTGGTGAGAGTAGACATGATAACATCGTGGTGTACATGATTACATCTGCAGGTCGATCATCAGATACGGTCGATGAATCGGCGGATGAAATCAGTGAAGAAGTGAATTAGATCGGATTAACCATACGCTAGTTTTCTCTGTATATTTAATTGAGATCACGAGATACAGTGCGGGTTTAATGAGTCGAGTAATTTGTACTTCCTGGCTACTGGGTTACCTCACACACACAAGATGTCATAAGCTGGCAGTACTTTACCAGGCTATCATATGCTTTTAAATATTTAACACCAGAGAAGTAGGAGAGGATACGAATAAAATATTTTCCAGAACGGATTTCACAGTCTTGTTGAAATTCATAATGCTTTATAGTTTTGTTGTTCTTTTCAAATCGGTAGAGAAAAACAATAACATTCCTAATAATGATAAAGTGTTTAGACTCTTGCGTGTTCCCGAACTTGTCAACCTTGTTGTCTGTCTGTCGTATGCTCCTTTACCTTGAAAGCTTGATGCCCAAGTAAAAGAGAAGAGTTGTGTAAGATACCAGGGAGGATAAGAAAGACACTCACATTTAACACGATCATCCAGAAGAAAAGTAGTGACTTTGTTTATATAATTTAATATTATCACTTATAGCTTTAACCGAGTTACTAGTTCTAATAGACATTTCTCATTTTCAGGCAGACCTAGCACGGAACGCAGAGACGGACACTGAGACTAGCAACTTCAGGGGACATATCATGCACAAATAATATAGCAATTAATTACAGAAAATACAACTTTGTATGATGCGATGTGAACTAATCCACCGTAAATTCATTTTGTTGCGCAAAAACGAGCAGCTCTGTCACGGCGATTATGTACTCGCCCTTTTTGTTTATAGAACAAGGAGCTTAGACACTGCGCGTCCGGTCATGAGGTGTATTACTGTAATACATTTACCACAACATAAATGAATAATTAAACATTATACTTTCAACAGAATGCATCGAAAAGAATAGTATCTTCATATTAATAATGAAGAGCAAATAATCTAGAATATAGTAACAAAATAACTTAAACCTAGATTTGATCACGATCAAAACACGGGATTTGCATCAATGATTTAAGTTATGTTCTTAGAGTGACGGTCGCTTTTATACGTTTACCTTCGCTTCCCTTCGCTTCGCTTCCCGTCGCTTCCCTCCTTTGACCAATCTTGCACCTGATTGATACCACAGGGTCAAGTTATTTCTGAATGGTCAACATTGACAGAAAACCTGTTTATTGTTTCTATCGTCCCTTCCCCCTCTCCCACCCCTTAGTGGGATGCTATGTACTATGAAGTGGTGAAATACAGCTGTTATTTGGACACAGCCACACCAAACCCATATACATGTACACAATGTCATGATGATGGTCCCACAGGCAATGGTGATTGACAGCTTTGTTATGTAAACCCAGCAACACCAAACCCAAGTACACAATGTTATGATGATGGTCCCACAGGCAATGGAGATTGACAGCTTTGTTATGTGAACCCAGCAACCCCAAACCAAAGTACACAATGTCATGATGATGATCCCACAGGCAATGGGGATTGACAGCTTTGTTATGTGAACCCAGCAACTCCAAACCCAAGTACATGTACACAATGTCATGATGATGGTCCCACAGCCAATGGTGATTGACAGCTTTGTTATGTGAACCCAGCAACTCCAAACCCAAGTACATGTACACAATGTCATGATGATGATCCCACAGGCAATGGTGATTGACAGGTTTGTTATGTGGACCCAGCAACACCAAACCCAAGTACACAATGTCATGATGAAGGTCCTAAAGGCAATGGTGATTGACAGCTTTGTTATGTGGACCCAGCAACACCAAAGCCCAGAATGGACAGTGACTCTGTGAATTGTACACAAACTGGTCACAAAGGTTGAGTTTTCTGTTAGAGTTGTTCACCTTTGTACAGTTTGTGGAAAGTATATTTGCCATTCCATCAACAATCATCTGTCCTTTGTAGGTTTTGCATGTTTATTTACATGCACCATGATGCTCTGACATTGAAACTTAACAAATATTCTAATAAGGAATACTCTTAAAGAGGTGATGCAAAATGAGCTTTTATGAAAGAATTTGGTAATTTTCAGTTGTTGATCATTTGACCCCTGTGACCTTGAAAGAAGGTCTAGGTCAGCGATTTGCATTCGTTCTGTAGCCAAGCATACATGCTATTGATGTGCCAAATATCAACTCTGTATGTGTCTGAATGACGGAGAGGAAGAGTTTTTAGTGCAATTCTTTGAAAATTTTGAATTTTGGCGGGAAAATGAACATTTTTCAAAGTGGCATATCTTTGTCATTTTTGATGCTATGACCTTGATTACTTGCGAATACCTTTATTAGAACATGCTCTTTAAGATATTATGGAAAATGAACTATTTTTGAGATTTTCATAGCGAGGCCTTGGACTAGAGATATTCTCTGATAGCATGTCATGGGTGAAAAGTAAGCCCCGACCAAGATCTACAAGAAGTATTAAGCGTGTATGCAGTACAACGAACACTTTAAGTTATTGTCCACCCGAAATGGAAATCCCTAATTATCGCTGTTGCATGTACAACGCTTGCAGGGAGCCTACAAAGACTATGACGACAGTGGTCACTAGTCACATAATTTAGTATCGGGCGTTGCGGAAATGTCGTGTAAATGTGAATCAATACGATGTTACCTTTTCGTTTACCTATTGCCACGTGCATGTGTTGTACACACTGTAACATACCCTTTACGCTACGTTCGAGACAAAATGAAATAATGTTTGAGATGACCCCTGCTTTTGCTTTTCTACGTATCGGTCTCCGCGCTCAGTGCTAGGTCTACCTCAAAATGAGACATGTCTAATGTCAATGAGAACATAACCGATTAAGTTGTGTCCTTTACCCTCTATCGGTTACACGTAGTATAGCATATCTTATTACTCTTCGTGAAAACGAAATTTTCAGAAAATTAAAAGAAAAATGTATTGAAAAAGTATGATAAACACTATAAATATATTAACAAATAAGTCTTGACGCAAAAATTGAAAATTTGAGTAAATATACAATGACATAATGTTAATAACGCAACTATGGATACAAGAATCTCTATGGGCCCATCCAGGTAATGAGGCGGTATTGATGCGTCATGTTTGGTTAATGATATCACTGATTACATTTCTCGGGTCATTATTTGCGACTTTTTATTGATGTCTGGTAATTAATACCAAATAATAGAACTGACGTGTTCTCTGTGTACCAGATCAACACTTTGCCTCTGATTTGTGCAATGAAAAATAACAGTAACATTCAGGGAACCACCAACAGACACACTTATTGTATATAGTTGTGAGCTGTAAATAGAAAATACATCTTATATATATGGTTCGGGGGAGGGGTATTTGGCGAGCACATTAAAATGAGATAAGGCTAGTGGATATTCCTTTGAATATTGATTCACGCCAAAACCCTGTTCAACGAGAAACGAGGAGAATAGATCAGCTGGTTAGATTTAGCGATAATATTATTGACTTCCTGAGTAAAGATTACGAAGATACAGTTTTAATTTTCGAAGGGCAATGTTATTTCTTAGATATAATAGAATCAGATATTCATATACTAGTAATTTGTAACCTTTTGGCTCGGGGTCTATAAAAACCAGACGGGGTCTATGAGCTCGTAGACCTCTCCTAACCCAGAGATAACTAATAATAGTACTTCTATATTATCGTTCTGTTAACTTAACACGATAGCTATTGATTAAGTGATTAAGATTCCCTACCTGAACTGAGAAAAACATTATATAATACTACTACTAATAATAGTAACTTTGTTAACTTCGAAAATGACTTTAGAAAACTTCACAAGGTAATGGTTTCTTATTAAAATACAATTATGCTGTAGAATGTTTTAGCAGTGATAAGTATATCATTAGCACATGCAATGTTGCAAAGGTGAAGCTAATGTATTATTAGCACTATAATGCTAGTTGTTGCATTTCGAAAAAGCATTAACGAAGATCTGAAAGAATTTGAAATTCTCCTCGGTGTTTTTTTTTTTTTATATATCTTTGCTATTTTTATTCCGCAAAATTCCGGTATGGGAAGACAAGTGTGTCCAAAGTCTCATGAGCAAAGCCTAATCTCGTATAATTGTAAATGAGTAGAAAAATGGCGCGGTCCACAATTCTGAACTATAATTTGTTTGTGGATGTTGTCTGATTATTAGATGATTTTTGCCAGAAAAGTCATCATGAATGTGTACTTTTCTTGTAATAAATCATAAAAGATAGACAGTCAAACCACATTTTAATTATATTGAAAATTCCAGCATTAAATAATGGGAATAAAAAACGTTTCATTTGTTTTATCGAAATTTCTCTTTTGCAGAAGGTTATGTTATTGTGGTTATATATATCAAATTATTTATAAACAGACAAAAGGTATCGAATCATGGTCTTTTCGTTGTTAAAATCTTCAATACGCATGTGCAAATCCTCAACTTCCTAAGGCAAGAATTAGTTTCGCTCCCTCGCCGTCGTGTTCTCGCGTTTTCGCTTTAAGGGCGAGATCATAAGATTTGTAACTTGGCCCTTACCGGCCACCATAGAATATCACAATATTTACAATAGATGTCAAATACTGACGTACAAGGCTTTCGAGAGATGTAGGATGATCCTAAGTCCATTCTTGCTTTCTTGGTTCATTTGGAAATACATTTCCTTGTGGAAAATACATTTTTATGCTTTAAATTTCGGAGTTAAATACAAATAAGGTTTGTGTAAAGATTGTGACTACAGGAACTTGATTTGCTAGCAATCTGAAATAATTTGATTTTTTTTATTTTCGAAAATAATGGGAAAATGCATAGGTAAGGATTCCTTCGTTAAGCAAGCCTAGTTTCTGTTGCAAGCGGGAAATGTAATAATGTTTGCAGACATGTATTAAAATATTAGATGTTTATTTGTCGACAAAATTACATAGTTATCATACAGTTCGTTAAGTGAAGTTAGAACATCGGGGAAACGAAATATAGATTTGTATTATGTTTTCATTTTGATTTTCAACATGCTTATTCGTTCCTGAATATATAAGGTATATTTATAAAACTCAGTCATAGTGTATTCCCCCATAAGTAACAGACTCCTTAACAAAGTTCAAATGTTCACTAAACAAACATTCTTCAGATTTTTTATACGAAATAGATTTGAACACCCGCAGATTGTTTGTTGTTCTTTCTGCTAGCTTCTGACTTCGGCCATTAAAGCTTGATTTCTAACAAGTCTGAATGCCATAAAAACAGGAAAAGGGAAAACCGAAAATAAATACGTACCGCGCCCAATAAACAATGTCAGGTGTAACACATATGGCAATTATAGTAATTGGGAGATCGCAGTGACACATCGCAACAGGTCACGCCACTTCGCGCGAGAATTGCCGCTGCCAAGAGAACTGGAATGATAATATTTTATACGAAAACAAACGACTGTGACAGATTTTAAAATGAAATGACTGCTTCTGTTTCATGTCATTCTGTCGTTGTGAGAGAAATGATAATAAAAGGTCATTAGTTCATGTCAATATGGAAACCCGGAAGGTCAATTCATTTTACAAAGTTGATTTTTTTCCTTATCTTAAATCCTCTCATGACCTTAATCCAGTGTAATAAATTCAGATTTCAAACTATGGTTCAAAGGCCAACATCGTATTTCCTTAAGCTCATGACGTCACAAAACTCTCAGAATTATAAGCAAAACTGACCTCACAAAGTAAATAAAAAACGTGGGCGTAGATTTATTTGTCTATCTCTTCCTGTGCAGTAAAAGAAAAATAGTAGAAAAATTCAAATGATTCAAATACTTTTTTCAGTGCTAAATAATAACCGATCATACCTTGCACACCACTTATCATATAAAAGATACCTACAAGTTATCGTATCTAAAGATTTGTCAAAACTATGTACAAAAAGTTATTGGATTTGAAAATCTCTTCGAGGATGTAACATCTGCAGAATAAACAATAGATCATTCGTATGCCATGAATACCATTGAGCTCCGAACATGAAACCAGAGTGTGAATTCTCTTTACACTCTTCCAAACTATGAACTGCGATCTATCACCTGGAAACATTCAAGATTATCACTCCTATTTCACTCCATACCCCTCAGTCTAATTCCAAACTCCCTTCCACCCGTCATACACTACAACTTCTATTTTGATTAGAATATTTACAGTGACACAGACCCATATTGAGTGAATATTGCCATTAGGTCTGGAAATGAGAAAGGATATATTCAATTTATTTTTCACGAAAAGAGAGAAAATAATCACCATATGAGTATTTCAGTGTATCTCTAACAAAGCATTACCCAAATTACATCTCTGTCAAACTTTCCTAATATTTAGAAATCTCGTATTCCCCCTAAAATAGTATACACATGTCCGTACTAAGATATGTACAGAGCAAACCTTAATAAGATAAATTGTGTATATGAGAGTCACTAGTCGCTCCGACTCTCGTATATACAAAAATACTAATATTTTGGTTGGTATTTCAAAACTATTATTTTTGTTCATACAACCACGTCAACATGCGACTGATGGTTTGCTTGCTTAGATTCCGTATCGCTTTATTACATACCTCCTATTTACTTCTGACATTGTGAATGATTGATATAGAATGATACTTGTAGGTAAAATGCTATTTGTGCACGTCGCCTTCCCATGATGTACCTATATACAACGTGTGATGCCCTTTCATGAAACGGATGTACAAGATGAGAAAAAAAATAAAGGAGGAGCCGTCTATCTTACTACTTTGGTTGTATTTTGTTTAGTTTTAAGACACGAGCATTTGGCGTTCCAAGGACTCGTGTCTTAAAACTGAACAAAAACACTATTTCCATACTTGATCTGAAGACACAAGTCGCATAGAAGCAGCATGGCGCTCTGATGCGATCAGGGAGGGAAAATCTAACGTGGAATGTGTTTTGAAGTACCTTTAATAAACAAAGAAGAATAGAGGGACCTATATCACCCACCGTTGACAATTCTAACACGAGCCATTACTAACACTCCCATTGAACGGACATTTTCTCTACCTTCTAGTCAAATATATAATGTACATGTACTTATATGGTGTCTGGATGTAGTATGGTTATTTGCGTTTGTTTAAACCATTTATTATAATAGAGAGTATGGCCATATCCATGCCGCAGACAATAATAGATTTTGAGCCTTTTTTGAGAGTTGATACATATTTTGAAATTATTGCCAATCGTGTGATACACTGACATTACCGTGAAGAATGACATACCTTGCCTGGTATAATTATCCATGTATTAGACACTTGTATCTGTCCTCATTTTTTGTTGTTTGTCATTTACCGAATGTATTAAAATTTGCAAAGTCTTTATTGTTTTAACAAGCACTGTTAGCCTCAGTTCCGTGAGTCGTTAATGACATGAAAAGCTACCTTGAAATCAACTTTACTGCTGCTGTTGTGAATTGCGTTACGCAGCTAAATCCAAATCTGCCACCAGGGATCTCCAATGACAGACTTTTTATGGCAAACGTTTCATTCTCTTCGTCAAAATGTGCTGGGATCATCAAAATAGTATCCATTAAATATTTGACTGCTAACTTGTGTTACGACACGTCCTCCTTATATTATGGTATTGACACAGGAAGTGTACAATTTTATTACCAAACCAACCCTGCAGATGACTTATTATCTGAGCCACAATTATTATATTAATAACGCTGATATTGTCGGCGGATGTGTCGTCCTGGAAAACTCGAGTCTTTTGCACAACTGAGGACAATAACACGGTTGTCACCAACGTGTCTAGGTAAGACGGTGATCATTAACATCAGCGGCCCTAAACACCATTGTGTTTGTATTGTCTTAATGTTGTATTTCCTCACTGGTTGGGCAAGTGTCTTAGCTACATAAACACGACTTAACTAGGTGACGCGGATGATGCTTTGCTTACGCCCCTGATACGACAATCACTCACTTTTTCGTATTACCTAAACGTTACTCATACAAATAAGCTGTATACAACTTTGCTACTTTCTCATCGTTAACTTCTTGATAATAGAACAATACATGGAGTCAGGTCTACCACGTAATTCACATTCATGCTAATAAAATGTGAACGTGTTTGACATCCTTGTACAAATACACGTAAACGTTACTCTAAATAGGTTCCAAATAAAATCACCTGAGGATGAGTAATATGTAATAGATTTGGGTAGTATTTGAGCTAACCTCCACACCGGTACACGTGTTCGTGAGTTGGTTTATTGGTACTAATGGGAACAAAATTCTGCAGTGCTCTTTGAGTTGCATGTTCCACTACAGATAACCTGTTTTCATCTGATTTACGAGTTGCAGACGGAATCATTAACGGCACATAAACATGAGATATTTAATATGCAATCTCTGTTTTCCCGATATCAATGTACTTATGAGATACGAATAATGTATCGTGAAGATTTAAAATAGCACAAACATTACACAAAGGTGCAAACAATTCATTTTTTACGCAGAGCTACAACTGCGAGTTTACCATCCACGTTGATAAATATTTTTTAAACTGCATATGATTTTCGTTGCATGTTATGACAAGCTCCTGGAGGAATGATGGATGGAACAATCGTGAATGATGTTGCATGTTCTCTGAACGCCCCTATGGAGATCATTCTCTGTTTTAGTAGATTACAATTTGTGTCAAGCCGACCAGCCAGGGTGTTTTGTAATTTCAGAAGAACTCGGACCAGTTACTGCATCGCCTGGTTAGCCTATTTATAACTCAACACTCACAGAGTGGTATAGATTAGGGTCCTATGCTAAACATGGTGAATGTACATTATTATAAACTACTGTAATGGGGATTGGGTTACAACCTATGTCCAATGCCAACAGGAAAAATACTTTTTGTAACGCTTGAGAATGTCATCACATTGTAAGTTAAGGTGATAATGCTTTTTAATAATTGTGCGTTCATTAGCAGTTGAGTTGACTTTACAGAATGCTTCACGACAAAGGAAAGCGGGATGAAACGCCTGTGGTGACACGTCCTGCAGTAGGGTGTAAATACAAGGTCATCAATCACTTTTGCATCTGGGCTGTTAGGTTCGAACGTCTGGCCACAGTGTTGTGGGCTAGATGATTGACCCGGTAATGATCCTGTCCAACACCCACCTCTGATAAAATAAACAGACTCTGAGTGATCACCGGTCAGTGGTCAGACATTCATCATAATTGAAACAAGAACAGCAACGGTCATCACGGCCGATATTTCTTTGAAATATTTTCTAAAACTCATCGATAGCTATCTGTTCTTCAATGGTCCTGGTCTTATCGGGACAGCGGTCTATTTCAAAAGATGATTTTTTTCCTTTAATCTAAAAGATATGAGCCATTTTAGGTTAAGTGTCATACTAAACTGTTTCGAATGTGATGTTTATCCAACATTTCTACATTATCAGATCATTATGGCCAAACACTGCCACAGTGGACACGGTCCAGTGGACGATGACAGGTCAGTCATGTATGTAGCCCCTGTCCAGCCAATTAACGGCTCCGTCTTTCGCTGGCCATCATCATTGATAAGAAACACGGTCATTTATGCTTCTAATTAAAATTTGAGAATTGTTGATCCCAGTACGACTGGAATTGAGAAACATGGTCATTTCCCCCATGATTAGTTTTGTAAGACTCCATACTTCACCGTGACATTCTTGGCCTGTTTAAGCCGGTCTGGTATTTTGCTGGACATGGAAGTCGTCTAACAAGTATCGGAGACGGACCAGACATCAGATTTCAAATTGAGCTGTACACAGATCTATCTATCAAGTGTCCATCATCATTAGCCTTGACCTTCCGATTCCAAAGCCGATACATATCCATTATTCTTGTTTTCTTGTTACACGTCACGTATTGGAGAATTACAAATTAGGATTTGTCTTACTAAATCTCATCACACTGTTTCTGTTTCCTTCCACCCTAGATATTTTTTCTTCTTAAATAGTAATAACGTTTAACAGAAGAATATTGTTTTAATGTAAATAGTAACACTTCTTAGTTGATAAATCAATTATGTATATCATGAAAGTTGTTTGTTTATATTTCTAGATCTTAACGCAAAGCAAAAACTGACCACATGTTATTAAGCTTAATGACAAGTTAGCTTCCTATTTGGAAACTTTAAGTGCTAACACGGCACCAGCAGGGACTCGTTATGATCTGATTAAAATAGTATGAATAACAGAGGTTTAGCTTTGTTTTAAAAACATTGAGACAGGAAACAACCTCGTATATAGACGCAAACGATTTAATGTCGATACAAATGTGTCTAATTGTGCTTTCAATGAGAATTCAAACAAGAACATGACTTTACTACAATTGGTGAGGTATGCTTTCACAACCTTTTATACATTAACACAAGGAAACATGTTCAAAGCTCATTGACGTGGAACTGTCGCTACACATAAAAAACAAAACAATGAAAATCCCACCAATAACAACAAAAAATGGAAACAACATGTATAAGATTTCGAAATCTCAAAAACCTCGTTGCAGCACTTCTTTGGTCAATTTCTTGAACAACACTATCGCTAACAGTAAAACATCAGTAGTACGCACACTTAGGGTTCGAAACTATATCGACGAGAGCGGCTTGTTGAAATGACTTTCTGACAGAGATACATATAATATTTATGACATATTTCCCGTGAAGTAAAGAATATATTTTTTCAATGCATTGATTGATCGCCTTCTCCCATTGTATCAACAATTACCCGTTTAAAATTAACAACGTAATAGATTATCAAAAACTATCAACAAAATGATATAGTCTTTTTAATCATTTGGAAGTGTGCTTTATCATTTTATAGTTCAGTATGTACACATTATTTTAAATTAAGTATTTCAATTAACTACACAACTAAGACCTTGTGTGCATGACCAGTGCCACCCCGATTACTCAATCGCATTAATTCGGGCGTTTCCGTGGTTGCCGGAGAAAACCGAGCGGTTTCATATATCAAAGGACGGACCGCTCTAGTCTTACTAATGGCAATGACTATACCCAGTCATCACCTTGACATCCTGACTATCGGGGTCCATTTCGTGCTTTACTCTTGTTTTCTTTGATGTATTCATCACATTTAGGTGTAGGAGGAATTGTCATCTAGTCTCGGGGAACAAGAAATCATTAGTCTGTCACAGACATCTCGATGGCGAGATTCTGAAATGACTAATTATAGGCGGCTCCATGTTTGTCGGTAGCAGTTTTAACGCTTATTGTTGCCATGATAATGGTCAGGTTTGGTGAGTGATGGACGCTGACAAAAGCTCCGTCGAGAATCAGCATCATTTGAAAGTTTCTTCCATGAGAAAAAGTCACGGAACTTTTGGATGCCTCGAAAAGCGGGTATCCTGTCAATATTTCGGCAATACTATCGTTTATCGGTACATCTATCGCGCGCGTAATCTGACGAACGACTGATTTCTTTTATTGGATTCTTAATTGATAACACAAATATTCAGATATATCGTTTTATAATTCCAAATGTTGTCAAGTCTACATTATTAATACCTGTATTAACATATGATGGCCGTGTACAGGTTTACCTACTATTACACACAATCTATACCAGTAGTCCCCGATGAGTCCGAGATCTACTGATAGTTGTTTAGAAACCATTTGACAAACGACACAACGGTTTGTTTTCTACATCAATAGTCGACGAAACAATGATTACACATGCTGTTCATAAAGTCATCGTGCATGAGTCTAATCCGGAAAGTTATACACTATATACGTGTACTGTAAGACCTGATTTCAGATTATGCAAACAGGTGTCTACATTACAGAGAACAAAAATGCCACACTCAGTCTCAAAGTAATTAATTCTATACCATTATGCCATAAATATTGCTTGTTCATAACATAATTCGCATTACACTGGGCAGATGAGAATACCATTTCTCCACTCATGACAAAGAGACGTGTCGGTCGCCTTGTGACAGACAAGAAAGTCCTGGAGCATGCACTACAAACATGCAACCATTTATAAGGCAGGCGATGGTCCGTCGCCCTCTCCCACTCCCCATCACGTGACTGATGTGCCCGTCACCCCGGGGGAAACGGCAGCACAAAGACATGCGCCAGTTGTGATGGTAAGAACAGGGAAATTAATGGCGTCTGGCATTCAATCCAGGCATTCTGTAAAGGATTGTGTCACAATGTCACCCCGTCGTTTAATCTTTCTAGAAACGACAAGCTCTCCCTTTGTCGCTGAATCTGTTTACAAACATGATACCAGTTTTCGTCAAGAACAACAAATTGCTTTTAACATTAAATACCAACAAGGGTAATATTTCACAATAATCTGATTGTTAAGTTTCGCTACATTTTGAGATTTGTTAGTCGTCGCTTTTTATAGGAAAATATCATTCACTGTCTGGCAAACAATCTGTTTGGTTTCATAACTGTTTGCCTTATCTATAATAAATATATATTGGTATATAAAAAAAAATCCTAATGAAACTAATAAAACGCTGAGAATGACGGCAAACAATCCTGCTCACTTAACTCTTAGCTTTTACTTAACTTATGCAATACAAATTACTTACACGCAAGATGCAACCCTCCATTATGACGTGATGTACCAGCAAACCAGCACAGCAATGTGTACCGATAGGCCTGGCTTCGCCATTGATATATGATCGATATCACACAAGTTAATTATAGCTTGGTCTTCCAGAATAGTACTCTGTGTCTTAATATTTAGTGTTGGTACCTGCTGATATATACTCTATTAATACATGGCCAGTCTATGTTTAAGCAAGCCAAGCGATGATAGGTCATCACACATTTGGACAGTGTCTATGCGTTGGTACAGCCCAAGTCGAACACACTTTAATTCCTTATCATGATGATTAATTGCACACCTGAGAACGGGGGAGTTACACCTGACTTGTTTTGTACCTAATTATTTGTACATAATTATTTGTCATGACGAAAAACGTTTAATTTGAACTAACTAAATGTTTTGTACTCAATTACATAGAATATTTAAGAACAAAACACAGCTAGTATCAAATGTGTTTTGTCGGCCGCTGTCGGCCATCGTACTTTTTAACAAACAAGTTTTCCCGTATCACACATTTAATTCGTTTAAAAGTATTCATGTTCAGGTTATAAATGTTTCTTGATCATATATGATCGGATTTATGCAGCGTTCACACAGTGACGATTATGGCTACCGTTTGAGATCAGACAGCGCTACGACACGAAAAGTGAAAAAGTCGAATTACTCTTCTGAGGTTTCAATCACGTTCAAGTCTCGTTTTGATCTGGTGTAATGGGTTTTTGTAATATTTAAAAAATTATGATCAAGTTGATAAGCAAACACGCAACTGAATAATGTGTCAAAAAACTAGATGCCTGTTGTTTGTAAAACTATTTTTACAAGAATTTAAAAAAAAATACCAATTCGGCGGCAATTTTGAAAATGTGTTTTAATGTGTATTTCTTGCGCTTCAAAAAGGCCAAAATTTCACCTTATTGATCACTTAAACTGTCATTGTGTCGCCATATTTAATTGTAGCAGGTTCAATATTGCTGTATAACTTTATAATTTTTAATATGCTAAAAATAATATGCAACAAACTGGAAAATTATACATTATTGATATTTTTTTTTTACATATTTAGTGTGACTGAAGCACTTTGATTTTTGACCCCGAAAAAGGTAAAAAATAACACAAATGATAATGGGACAAAAAAAGAAGCACACTGACCCCCCATTTTGTAGATGTTTTAGAAAGAGAAACACATTTTCATTTAATTCATTCAATATTAAAAAAAGTTTAATAGTAGAACTTTTTATATCAAGCGTTTAATCTGCAAAAAATGGTAAAACATGAGTATTTTTTCATTAAGAAATAGGGGGTAGGGGTACCTAAAATCGGCTTTCTGAGTTAAAAGAATAAGATTAAGAAATTTTACTTCCATAATTTAAAAGAAAATAATATTTTCATCAATTCTACAAACATTCATATATATCTGATAACACACTTGGAAGAAATTGTATGAATTTGTTCTGCAAATGGTCAAAACCCAAAAAATCACCTAAAATCACATGTTGTGTTAAATTGGTATCTTTGACCGATCATAGCACAAAATCGAACACACGGACATATATATTTTTTTTGCATTTTCTGCTATGCCATTAACTCCTTTTTCCAAAAATCCATATAAGATAAAAAGTTTAATACAGGAATTTTTTGACTTCTCAGAGGTTTAAATACGCTATTGAAGCTATTGTGATATTCCATATATTCAATATCAAAAGAACGTCGAACCAAACTCTAACCAAACGATGTGATGCGTGATGTTGTCTGAATGTAAATGAACGGTCCTAGACCGTTGGTCACTCGAGTGTTTGGTGACCCGGGTCAGCCGAGGGTTTGGTCTGACGCATACAAGTCCACTTGTCATCACTAGAGGATGACAAAGTCATGCTCACTGTCATTAGCCGTAAATGGTGCGGCTCTTTACACCTATACTGCGGCGTTACAGCTGATTGAAACTGACATGGAAACGAACATCGGGGCGATACAAACGACGTGTTTCACGCAATCGTGTGAGAGTCACACAGAAACCGGTAAACAGATTTCACTTCGGTGTTAATACAAATTGATGGATAGCCGGTTAACAAGTACAAATCAGCGGATAATTCACCTGGTCGGATGGCTATCTCGGTATTTCTAATTAAAAATTGCGTAGGTCTTATTGATAAACGCTATTCCGGGATATCAATAACCAAGGACTATGTTTACTTGTATATATAGTGTCACTGTAAATCGGTATAGTCAGACCTCAATCTCTTGGGTATAATCAAATGTCAAATTATAGCTGAATACTACATCTAATTTGTTTGTCATCATTTCTGTTCGCGCTGTTGATCTTCAGAACACAACAATGAAATGTAAACATGTATTTAAAGACTCTCCAGGCATAGATTCCAGGACAGATTTACAGGCTTTCTCTATACAAATATATAGGCATTCTCTATACAAATATACAGGCATTCTCTATACAAATATACAGGCATTTTCTATACAGATTTACAGGCATTTTCTATACAGATTTACAGGCATTCTCTATACAGATTTACATGCATTCTCTATACAAATAAAGAAGTGTCAAAATATTAGCATATTGACATGTTACCGAACTCCATATTCATATTGCTGATGTCCACAATAATTAACAACAATGTGCCATCTCAGATTTCATAACTAAAATGTAATTTCTAATAAATAATAGAACTACACCAAGAATTCACCAAACGGATTGGAATGAAAGAAAGAAAAAAATACACCAATTTTGTGTGGTAAATCGAATGCTTGAATTTTTTTCTAGAAGCAGGATGCCTTACTGACGATATTTTCAGTGTTTCATTGTTGTTTTGTGTCTCCTTCATTGACGATGTTTTCATTAATGCTTTGTGTCTCCTTCATTGACGATGTTTTCATTGTTGCTTTGTGTCTCCTTTATTGACGATGTTTTCATTGTTGCTTTGTGTCTCCTTTATTGACGATGTTTTCATTGTTGCTTTGTGTCTCCTGTATTGACGATGTTTTCATTGTTGCTTTGTGTCTCCTTCATAGAGGATGTTTTCGCTGTTGCTTTGTGTCTCCTTTATTGACGATGTTTTCAGTGTTATTTTGTGTCTCCTTTATTGACGATGTTTTCAGTGTTGTTTGTTGTCTCCTTTATTGACGATGTTTTAATTTTTGCTTTGTGTCTCCTTTATTGACGATGTTTTCATTGTTGTTTGGTGTCTTCTTTATTGACGATGTTTTCATTGTTGCTTTGTGTCTCCTTTATTGACGATGTTTTCAATGTTGTTTGGTGTCTCCTTTATTGACGATGGTTTCATTGCTGTTTTGTGTCTCCTTTATTGACGATGTTTTCAGTATTGTTTGGTGTCTCCTTTATTGACGATGTTTTCAGTGTTGCTTTGTGTCTCCTTTATTGACGATGTTTTCAATGTTGTTTGGTGTATCCCCTATTGATGATGTTCCAGTGTTGTTTGGTGTCTCCTTTATTGACGATGTTTTCGGTTTCGTTTGGTGTCTCCTTTATTGACGATGTTTTAAATGTTGTTTGGTGTCTCCTTAATTGACGATGTTTTCAGTGTTGTTAGATGTCTCCTTTATTGACGACGTTTTCAGTGTTGTTTGGTGTCTCCTTTATTGACGATGTTTTCAGTATTGTTTGGTGTCTCTTTTATTGACGATGTTTTCAGTGTTGTTTGGTGTCTCCTTTATTGACGATGTTTTCAGTGTTGTTTGGTGTTTCCTTTATTGACGATGTTTTCTCCTTTATTGACGACGATGTTTTCAGTGTTGTTTGGTGTCTCCTTTATTGACGATGTTTTCTCCTTTATTGACGATGTTTTAATGTTGTTCGGTGTCTCTTTTATTGACGATGTTGTCAGTGTTGTTTGAATGTCTCCTTTATTTACGATGTTTTCAGTGTTGTTTAGATGTCTCCTTTATTGACGATGTTTTCAGTGTTGTTTGGTGTCTCCTTTATTGACGATGTTTTCA
>NW_018479901.1:11212-39152 GCF_002113885.1 Mizuhopecten yessoensis | reverse complement strand
GATGTCTCCTTTATTGACGATGTTTTCAGTGTTGTTTCGATGTCTCCTTTATTGACGATGTTTTCAGTGTTGTTTCGATGTCTCCTTTATTGACGATGTTTTCAGTGTTGTTTCGATGTCTCCTTTATTGACGATGTTTTCAGTGTTGTTTCGATGTCTCCTTTATTGACGATGTTTTCAGTGCTGTTTCGATGTCTCCTTTATTGGCGATGTTTTCAGTATTGTTTGGTGTTTCCTTTATTGACGATGTTTTCAGTGTTATTTGGTGTCTCCTTTATTGACGATGTTTTCTCCTTTATTGACGATGTTTTAATGTTGTTCGGTGTCTCCTTTATTGACGATGATTTTAGTGTTGTTTGCTGTGCCTTTATATTTCAGTTTTATCCTGTGGTAAATAGGAACGACGTTTCATCCAGAGATTATCGGAAGTATCAGGTCCACAGTGTATACAATATACCGAGTATCTGTTTAGACCGTCGTTCACCATTTTGATCAGTCGTCCCTTTCTCATACGTTTTTATTGTCACCTACATCTGAGCCAGAAAGCCTAACCTCTTTCCAGGCTGTGTCAGATTGTTCCCATACCATCGTTCACGGACAGGACAGGGTCATTATCGAATTATTTCCGCTGCACACGTTCTAATACGACCAAATTACCTTCGAATAAATTGAAAACTGTCACATTACAAACACCACTTCTTTATTATGGCGCTATTTTGTCATTCAAACGACATAACACAATACGGGTCCTTCTTTCATT
Source organism: Mizuhopecten yessoensis (assembly GCF_002113885.1). Lineage (NCBI taxonomy): Eukaryota > Metazoa > Mollusca > Bivalvia > Pectinida > Pectinidae > Mizuhopecten > Mizuhopecten yessoensis. The sequence goes on along the minus strand of NW_018479901.1, from coordinate 38,392 downwards.
GTTACAACAACAGGGATTATGTACGGGAATGGGGAGAGGAAATGGTAAAATATACAGCATTAATGTTATCCTTAAGTGAAACTGGCGAAAAAGTTTGTTATTAGATTGAATTTATATACACGAACAACACCTATACAACATACGTGGTGATTTCCTTGGGCACCAATGTTATATTGAACCAAATCTGAAGGTCTCCTTAAAAGACACTATAGCTGAACCAGTGATAGGATTATCAAAAAAATTATTAAAAGAACAAAATGAAAATATAAGATACAAAGGTCCCTATGAGGTGTCGTTTATGACCAAATTGAAACGTGTTCAGCAGGCACTTCTCTACAATGGGTTACACAGACATAAAGTGAAATAAAAAAAAATCAAGTTTATATGTCATTCAAGCAAACACACACAGTTGGTCAAACTGTAAACCATCACACATGTACAGTCTCACAATAAAAAATAATCTACATGTTGCAACCATTATGAAACAAGTTCAAGGCCCGGATTGTAGCGCCAGGGTCGTGCTGTGGGAGAAAACAGGAGTACCTGGAGAAAACACACGTGGTCGGGCAGGTTACCCACATACATTTATTTCAATTTCAGATGGGGAATCGAACCACAGCCGCCTTGGTGGGAAAGGCGCATGCTATATCCACTACACCACCCAGACTCTCAATCATGAACCCTAAAATTCGTATGTACTTACCATAATCTTTACATACGCACAACATCCAAACCACGACTCTGAATATGCGCACGCACCTTCAGTCTCAAACACACTAACACAGACATCTTGAAATCTAATCACTGTATTTATCGACAAAAGTATGAGCTCAAAATGGTCATGTATTAGTTTAATATCGTAAAATACCGACACTTTGCCATTATATATCGTGTATCCTGACGTCAAATATCACATAGCGTATCCTGTCATAAAATACCGTCGCGTTGTCCTCTCTTTGAACCTTGGGATTGTTTTCCTTGCAAGTTTCCATGGCAACTATTTATCTAAACATTTGATTTAGTATAAGACATAAGAATTTAGTGACAAACAAGTCTGAGTGGCTGCGTGGCTTGGTCAGTGGAATCCTAACCCTACCTACTTCTCATTAGGATCTTCATCCGTTAAATGATCAGAAATAATCGCTTTGATAAACGAAATTTGATCCTAGTTATAGCCGTGACCGGAAACGATCCCGAACTGTCTGTCAATAACCTTTGGTAGGGAACGGACAAAACCGCAGGTGTGTCTGGGAAACAACCTGAGCAGGGATATCAATTAGTGCATCTCATTTAGATGAGGTTTTTACGACAACTCATATACATGACCTTATATAGTCATGTCGTCAAAGGTACATAATTAGCCATGTATGGTCCTTCTCTTCGACATCTTTACAATTGCACTAAATCTGTGTTCCTTTATTTCACCGATTTATAATTATACTTTTTATTTTTTTGACCATATATGACAATCTGTTATAACCTATTTATACTCATTATAATCAGACTGCTACCAAACACCATGCTGAGGAATCACCGTCTACTTTTCGTCCACCCGCCGGGTTTTTTGAGATTACACCCTGCAGATTCAGCAGGTTTTTTTTTCATACTTTAGTTAACCTGTCTCGCCTGATCGTTTCCGGAAGACATCAGACACACAATGGTTTCCTCAGCATCTCAGAGATAGGGTCTGATTTTTGTCCATTGCATCTACCTCGAAGAGGCTGCGTTCGTCCGTTATCCATGTTGACGTCGGCCGCATACCTATACTACTTTACTTAACATTAATGAGTCTAATGGCATAAAGCAACAAAAGGAGAAGGCAGTAAAATACTAATGATGTAATGATTGTTATGGTTATATATTCGATAGTAATTTGAAATAGACAGTTTTTGCGATCTGTGGTTAAACGTCTTTTCCAAGCGTGCACTCGTAAAAGTCTTCGTGAGCCGGTACTCAAAAAAATCACAAAGTAGCAGTTTCGATGACAATTTTCTTTCATAACCAATACCAAATTACACCCAAAAGTTAATTCAATATAAACTTGATTAGTAATTTAACAATTATATGCGTTCTATAACAACCCATCCTCGATACTCCAGAGGTTACGCTCACTTTCGCTCTCTGCACCCCTGGAATATATCATAGAAAAAGGAAGGCAAGCTGCTAGCTATTTGATTGGTCTTAGATATAAAGTAAAAACCTGACCAATCGCTAGGCAGATGCCTGTCCTTTTTGAGGATTAAAGAGGAGCGACATCCGACTTCAAAGCCAGCCAATTTTACCGATACGCGACCGACAGATTCTTTTGATGTACACACAAGGTGGTCCAGATTGAGCTCCATTTCGAGTTTGCTATGACACATTTTCCAGGGGTGCAGAGAGCGAACGTGAGCGTAACCCCTGGAGTATCGAGGATGTTAACAATCCGTCGATGACAGTTAACGGTTCTGAAAGCACGATACAGATGGCATTAATAGTTCAAAGCAAATATGAATACCAATCTCGACGAGTGATTTACAAATAACACATGTGTTTTTGAATTCATTTGTTTGAAAGAGGTTACCTATTAAAATTAAAAATTAAAATTCGAATCAAATGCGCATGTATATATAATACATCCTAATCGAAAACAGAAATATTATCGAATAAAGTAATCATTTAGGGAATTAATTGCATTAAGTAGCTGATTAATTGTTTGTAGACACGAAGAATATTATGTATGACTTTGAATGAGCGTGTGGTGTTTGCCAAGTGTATAGCCAATCAGAGTTGGGATCGGTATTACATAAGTTACTCTCCGTGCAACGTTATAAAAGTGAAGGCGAGAGAGAGGTTATCTTGTTATAAAATCGACATATATACCACGAGGGGTGGAAATGGCTGCATGTGAAACAAGCTACATCAGCGTCATAAAAACGAAGCAATGTAATGATATTAACACCCCAGTAAGTAAACGTCCAACTGATAGAGATCAAACACTAATTGGTTTACAATCTTGTTTGCAAAGGAAGAATCATGTCGAAGAAAACTTAAACTGGATTTTCAATCAGACCAATATCAGTCTATGCACGTGCAGCGTATTTTAACCGTGTCGATGTTTGATAGTTTAGTGCCGAGTGTTATTCCCATACTTCATTCCAACGACTACCCCCTCCTCGCCATCTCTCTCTCTCTCAGACTGGGAAGATTCATGATAGCCGCGATGGCGAGAAATGGTGGCAATGTTTATGATGTGAGAGCAAGTACAACTCTTGGATTTTCTTACTTCCTCAAATCAAAGAAAACGTTTCTTGAGGATTTCGATACTATTTTCAGCCATTAATGGAACTGAAGTACATAGTGTATGTACTTTTGATGGGTCAGGTCAACGAGAATAAGCATAACACGCCACATAGCTTGTCGTAACAGTCGATAAGGGTTGACATCCCCGTTGAAACCTTTATTGTTTTTCCTTATCCGCTACGTTTTTCTTCACTGCAAAAGTTAGATAATGAAATTGAACACGTATATCAAAGTACACGAATTATTTCAAGAAATAACTACAACTTCGTAAAACGCAAGTTTACTAAATTTGTTTTTTTGTTCCCCACTTTTCTACTTTTTTTTTAAAAAAATGTGAAGAACATGTGAAAACAATGCTTCACGTTGGTAATGTAAATGAATACACTGTACTCATATTCGTCCTCTGCAGGTAAACATTGACTACAATAACTTTGATGGGGTCCAGGTAAACACTGTATACAATAACTTTGATGGGGTCCAGGTAAACACTGTATACAATAACTTTGATGGGGTCCACGTAAACATTGGATACAATAACTTTGATGGGGTCCACGTAAACATTGGATACAATAACTTTGATGGGGTCCAGGTAAACACTGTATACAATAACTTTGATGGGGTCCAGGTAAACACTGTATACAATAACTTTGATGGGGTCCACGTAAACATTGGATACAATAACTTTGATGGGGTCCACGTAAACATTGGATACAATAACTTTGATGGGGTCCAGGTAAACACTGTATACAATAACTTTGATGGGGTCCAGGTAAACACTGTATACAATAACTTTGATGGGGTCCACGTAAACATTGGATACAATAACTTTGATGGGGTCCACGTAAACATTGGATACAATAACTTTGATGGGGTCCAGGTAAACACTGTATACAATAACTTTGATGGGGTCCAGGTAAACACTGTATACAATAACTTTGATGGGGTCCACGTAAACATTGGATACAATAACTTTGATGGGGTCCACGTAAACATTGGATACAATAACTTTGATGGGGTCCAGGTAAACACTGTATACAATAACTTTGATGGGGTCCAGGTAAACACTGTATACAATAACTTTGATGGGGTCCACGTAAACATCGGATACAATAACTTTGATGGGGTCCACGTAAACATTGGATACAATAACTTTGATGGGGTCCAGGTAAACACTGTATACAATAACTGTGATGGGGTCCAGGTAAACATTGGATACAAGAACTTTGATGGGGTCCACGTAAACACTGTATACAATAACTTTGATGGGGTCCAGGTAAACATCGGATACAATAACTTTGATGGGGTCCATTTTCAAATTATTTAGCCGAACTAATATTATACACAGTAGTTGCAATCGAGGATTTCAAACTCGAAAATATATATTACAAAATTTATGACAAAAATTGTTTGAGAATATATATATATATATATAAAATGCATGCAGTAGTTTATTATAATCGATTGTTTGGTAAAACAACATCTGATTATTGCTCTACACAAGCTACGGTTGTTCACAAACAACAGCGCCAATACACACAAACACAGAAAGCAGAGTATATGGCGACAATTTCATCGGAATGGTTTTCTGTAACGAAAGATTCTGATGTAACGATGGAATTGTAACATCGTTCAATTGAACAATTTCTGACAGATGGGGAAAACATACATCAACGTGCATGTCAAGATAAAAAAGCAAAAAGGAAAACTCAAAATACTTTCTTGTAATTCTCATCAGTCTTAATTAAATTAATTTGCCTAACATTTATGCAGATTTTTTATTGACAATTTTTTTCTCTTCACTAATTGGTTAAGAAAAAACCGATTGTATTAGTTATTTCACTAAGACTTTTAACACACAAAAATTAACATTTTCAAAATAATCATTATATTGCACTCAGAAATATGCGGGTACACAATCGCCATCTCAACCTTTTAACCTTTATTTTTTTCAATGTCACGATGATTTACAATTATAGCATTAACCCTCGGGAAATGCATGCGAGATCTAAATGAGTGCCCTCACCCTTATTTTCTTGAACTCTTAATCAAAAGTACAAATATAAATTTCAGAACTCGTTCGCAAACGTGTAATGCTCGTGCATTCACTACCGTGTGTGTCAGGGGAGAAGAATTAAACGATTTAAGTGGTTAAGACGCACAGGCCTTGTGAGACCACTATTACGATTTAGAAGCGTTGCAATGGGGGCAAGGGAAACAGCATACGAGCTATTCCCATTATAATGACAGGCAAAATACCCTTTTATGTACTCCATGAACTTGGAAGATAATATTTAATGTTAAAGGTGAAAACGATTATATCAAATAAACATTGAGTTTTCTGTGAAGTGTTCATTGTGGCTTTATAATGCCCTTACTCTGGCAGGTTAATGGTCTTATATAACTTCATTGTATGCATGCTCATAATATCAATAAATGCATAATGCACTTATTGTGATTTTTTAACACGAGCTCAAAATTTACCAATTCCGGATGGACACAGATGGCGACATCGATTGTTTCTGAGAAGCACCAGCATTGCATATAAATAGGGACCACATTGAAGTTAAGGCATAACGCACTGATATGTCACATCAAACTTGTGTAACTTCTGCAAAACAAACATTTGCAAAGACACTTCAATAGGGCTTGCATAATAACAGCAACATATAAATAGAACCAAACTTAAAATCAACAACGTCACAGATAACTTTTAGGGGCTCCAAGTAGAGATAATCAGTTAATCAAACGGTACAAGACAATCATGGATATATGATATTCCAAAGAGACATGCCAGCTTTGAAAATGTGATATTCTAACGGGACAATACAACAATGGAGATGTGATATTCTAACGGGACAATACAACAATGGAGATGTGATATTCTAACGGGACATGACAACAACGGAGATGTGATATTCTAACGGGACAATACAAAAATGGAGATGTGATATTCTAACGGGACATGACAACAATGGTGATGTGATATTCTAACGGGACAATACAACAATGGAGACGTGATATTCTAACGGGACATAACAACAATGGAGATGTGATATTCTAACGAGACAATACAACAATGGAGATGTGATATTCTAACGGGACAATAAAAAAAATGGAGATGTGATATTCTAACAGGACAATACTACAATGGAGATGTGATATTCTAACAGGACAATACTACAATGGAGATGTGATATTCTAACGGGACATGACAACAATGGAGATGTGATATTCTAACGGTACAATACTACAATGGAGATGTGATATTCTAACGGGACATGACAACAATGGAGATGTGATATTCTAACGGTACAATACTACAATGGAGATGTGATATTCTAACAATACATGACAACAATGGAGATGTGATATTCTAACGGTACAATACTACAATGGAGATGTGATATTCTAACGGATATGACAACCATTGAGATGTGCTATTCTAACGGGACAATACAACAACGGAGATGGACAATACAACAATGGTGACAACAATGGAGATGTGATATTCTAACGGGATATGACAACCATTTAGATGTGATATTCTAACGGGACATGGCAACAATAGAGATGAGATATTCTAACGGGACAATACTACAATGGAGATGAGATATTCTAACGGGATATGACAACCATTTAGATGTGATATTCTAACGGGACATGTGATATTCTAACGGGACATGGCAACAATAGAGATGAGATATTCTAACGGGACAATACTACAATGGAGATGTGATATTCTAACGGGATATGACAACCATTGAGATGTGATATTCTAACGGGACATGGCAACAATAGAGATGTGATATTCTAACGGGACATGACAACAACGGAGATGTGATATTCTAACGGGACAATACAAAAATGGAGATGTGATATTCTCACGGGACATGACAACAATGGAGATGTGATATTCTTACGGGACAATACAACAATGGAGATGTGATATTCTAACGGGACATAACAACAATGGAGATGTGATATTCTAACGAGACAATACAAAAATGGAGATGTGATATTCTAACGGGACAATACAACAATGGAGATGTGATATTCTAATGGGAAATAACAACAATGGAGATGTGATATTCTAACGAGACAATACAACAATGGAGATGTGATATTCTAACGGGACAATAAAAAAATGGAGATGTGATATTCTAACGGGACAATACAACAATGGAGATGTGATATTCTAACGGGACATGACAACGATGGAGATGTGATATTCTAACGGGACAATCCAACAATGGAGATGTGTTATTCTAACGGGACAATACAACAATGGAGGTGTGATATTCTAACGGGACAATACTACAATGGAGATATGATATTCTAACGGGACAATACAACAATTGAGATGTGATATTCTAACGGGACAATACTACAATGGAGATGTGATATTCAAACAGGAAAAAACTTCAATGGAGATGTGATATTCTAACAGGACAATACTACAATGGAGATGTGATATTATAACGGGACAATACTACAATGGAGATGTGATATTCTAACGGTACATGACAACATTGGAGATGTGATATTCTAACGGGACATGACAACAATGGAGATGTGTTGTTCTAACGGGACAATACAACAACGGAAATTTGATATTCTAACGGGACATGACAACAATGGAGATGTGATATTCTAACGGGACATGACAACAATGGGGATGTGATATTCTAACGGGACATGACAACAATGGTGATGTGCTATTCTAACGGGACATGACAACAATGGTGATGTGCTATTCTAACGGGACATGACAACAATGGTGATGTGATATTCTAACGGGACATGACAACAATGGTGATATGATATTTTAACTGGACAATACAACAATGGAGATGTGATATTCTAACAGTACAATACTAGAATGGAGATGTGATATTATAACGGGACATTACTACAATGGAGATGTGATATTCTAACGGTACATGACAATATTGGAGATGTGATATTCTAACGGGACATGAAAACAATGGAGATGTGATATTCTAACGGTACATGACAATATTGGAGATGTGATATTCTAACGGGACGTGACAACAATGGAGATGTGTTATTCTAACGGGACATGACAACAATGGTGATGTGATATTCTAACGGGACATGACAACAATGGAGATGTGCTATTCTAACGGGACAATACAACAACGGAGATGTGATATTCCAACGGGAAATGACAATAATGGAGATGTGATATTCTAACGGGACATGACAACAATGGTGATATGATATTTTAACTGGACAATACAACAATGGAGATGTGATATTCTAACGGGACAATACAACAACGGAGATGTGATATTCTAACGGGACAAGACAACAACGGAGATGGACAATACAACAATGGAGATGTGATATTCTAACGGTACATGACAACAATGGAGATGTGATATTCTAACGGGACATGACAACAATGGAAATGTGTTGTTCTAACGGGACAATACAACAACGGAAATGTGATATTCTAACGGGACATGACAACCATGTTCCGAGTGAAGGTGGTTAAGGATCTGATCAAAATGTAAAGTGACACTGAAAGAGATGCCATGCGTTCTGTCGATGTGGTGTACTAGGATTTGTCTAACTGAGCTAGTACAGACCGGTGGCAGGAGCCTTTAGTCTTCACAGTACAATGATAATAAACTCAAATTCAAAACGTAACGTAACCTGTCGTTAAACAGAGTATGTACAAATCCAGCGTAAACCATTGGTTGGTTGTAACATGCATGGCGACTAAAATGGGGGACAAGAGATGGTTTAAACCGTAATCTGAATGTAAACATTGGTTGTGGACTTTGGGGAGAACTTCGAAAATTAACGTTAAATTGATCTTCTAAATGGCAGTGAACCAGTAGTGGGCGTAGATGGCGCCACAGTTTACATTAAGAACGGTGATATCAATGTGCTATCCCTGTTATTGTCCAGTGTACTCCTCTGCTATTAAGGCGTATGCTTTTTATGTGTAGACCGATGTACAACAAACCTCACATTAATGAACTCGCCATCAAAAATTATGTATAAAGTAGTTGTCAGAGAGAATTGTTCCCAAATGATGAAATTGAAGAAAAAGTCTGTTCTCTTTTGATTTTGCTAACACTCGCGATGACTAAATCAGTTTTTTGTTGAAGAAAATCTTTAAGTCCTGACAGGTCCTCATTGAAATGTTTCTGATTTTTGTGTGTACCTCTTGAGGTGAATTATCGTCCCCGTAGACCTCTCAAGTCCCTTCAGAAACAATTATGTTGTGATGAAAACTGGGCATCAGTCCCAAGTGTTCAGAACTCTCGTACACATACAGTATGTTATAGTCCAAGGCTTCCCAGATCAACCTATTTCAAGTCACTTATCTTTATACGACCTTGATATGACATTGGGCGGATAAAAAATGACGTTTTAGGAATATTTCAAGGTTTGCTTCACTATTTCCGACAGGTATACATGGCAGGTAGTGTTCGAGTGTAATTTTGGCGTTATAAGGGGTTTATTTCGAGGGAGCGTATAATTATGTAGACCATTGTTGGTAGGAATGCAGGAAGAGGTCATTGAGATAGTTTGGCGGTAAGTGAGGGGAAAAATGCAAAAAATGGTCTCCATATCACACTTTTACTTTCTGTTAAAAGGAAAGCTGGTTGATTATTTCGAAAAAAAATCTATACTTCTTTTCTTTACAAACTGCTATTCCGGATAAATGTATTATGAAGGTAAAAATCCTGTCTACTGACAAAAATAACGGCGGTAAAATGTGTTTTACCGTTTGTGCTGACAGTGATAATAAGACAGAGTGTACCTGTACTGTCATCACATACCTGTCGCGAACCAGACGCCTTAATTAGAGGAAGGATCGGTATCAGGTGAGGTCGAAATCAATTTCCATCGGCGTCTTTAAACGGCTCATTATCACAAAGAAACCATCACGGGACATGCCTACTCATCGGCAGTAAGTAACAAGACTTCAATTAAACAAGGTTACTTTTCCACATCTACAACAAAGCTCACACATTCATGTTTACTTAATTAGGTAGATTGTCCTTTCTTTGAAAAGTCGTTTTGATCTTGATTTTACCTTGATAAAGAATGTCACACAATTTAAACCGTACGTGCTTCACCCGACATCAAAACTTCTAAAGCAACGTAATTCTTTGTGTGTACTTGATTGCTCAAGATGCAACACTAACAGGGCAACACGAGAGTGAACCACATTGCACGATATTTGTTTGACACAATGTTATGTTATTTCTAAGATTAAGAACCTATATTATCTCATGGCGTTTAAAAGCACAATTCTGCGTATGAAATAGGCAAAATGTGAAGAACAGCAGCCTTCCACTTCTTTGTTAACCATCTACGTCTTCGCGTGCTAAAATTACGATCTTTTTCACCTACCGGTACAAACAGTATCTTTCGATTACACAGGAATCCGGAGAGGCCACCATTAGACACTGAGCAGGGTACTTAGACAACATATAGAGAGAGAGATGACACGTGTAGGAATCACTGTGGACATGATGATAATAACGTCGTTGACATTTTCAGTAAAGCCAACTTCCGGTGTGATTTTCAACAGTTATTTGTACAATCACTGAACATTATTTTGTAAGTGTTGCTTGAATGTTCTTGTTATTTGTTTTGATTAAAAGCTATTGAAAACAGCAAAGCTCGTCTAATACGGTGTCCACACTACAGCTATATCTGAGGAATGTAATGTAAAATGACAGCTGTATCCATACAAAGCTATAAGGTCACATGACTTCGTGTCCATATTTCAGCAAAGGTCACTATGACAATAGTATCCACATAACTTACATCATGTTACACGGGGTTCATAGGCCTACAGTGTCAGTACTCAAAGTGACACCACATCCAATCAAACAATTCTGACAACGCACTGACCAGAAGAACCTTAATTAGGAGATACCATTGATCGATCGAGAGAAACAATATCAGTAGTGGGAATTTGATTTTTTGGGGNGCGTACTTCAATACGACTCCATTATTTCGTGTTTCCATCGAATCTCACGTTGTTGGATTCTTGCACACCACTTTACAAAATGGCAGCCAAAGAAACCACCACGTAAAAAATGAGGACTAATTAGCCACACTGAGGGTTCTGTCCTCATCTGACAAAAAGTTAGAAGGTTGGGCTTCCAGGATTGTTCCGCATGGGGAGAGTCTGACATTCATCAACAGTTTTCTCCCATTATCAAACTTGTTGACTGTCACTAGATGTCATTGTGGTGTCGCCCACTTCCGGAATAGTTAACAACCTGCGGCTAGGTGATTATAATTTGACGTGCGTTCTTTCGAGATTACATGTAATTTTCATTTTCGGCTGGTATAATTGGATCTAGAAAGTTCAATCTATTTCCATTTTGAAGAAAAAAAGTATTAGGAGTGATAAATTCAGTCCGTGTTAGCATGCGAACATTTGTATGTTTTGGAGTTCTCGCGGAGAATTGTACAAGTTGTTTGTTCCTTGACGGAAGTCGATCAGTAGCTCTTGATCCGCTATCATGCCTTATCCAAATGTTACATTTGAATTTCTCGTCTTACTTTTTCAGCATTTTTTGTATTGTTTGAATTGAAATCATATTTCTTTTTTTTAAGGTTAATTCACCTGAACCTTGCGCAATCGACATATATTCGAATCAACTAATGCGTTATGACCTGACCCGTTATTGTGATTCACACAGACAGTTCATTCACAATACACCCACAACTGCCACAACTGTTATAAGCGGGTTAGTCAACAAGCCGATTTAAAAAAATCTTCTTCAAAATGCTTGAAAAGTTATAAGTCTTTCACTATATATATGTTTGCATAGATAAAGAAACAATTACAAACGATTGGAAATATGAGTGGTGAATAAACTGATTCAAGAGGACAAACATCAAAGCAGAAAAAGAAAAAAATCTGTCTTTGAGAAATGTGATCTTTGAAGAAACTTCTAGAGTAAAACTGAAATTTTTTACCCATTCTTTGGTTTCATTCATAAGTCAATTCCAAAATATTCATAACTGCATTCGAAAACATTTATTATACCGATCATAGTTCAATATAAACGTTTAAAAAAACATTTTAAACGCGGTTTCAAAGTAAGACATATGTAAAAAAAAAACGTGGTGACCTAACTGAAGTACAAAATGGTGGCTACCTACTGATCGTGATATATACGATATAATCACTGGTAAGGCTTTACCCCAGACAATAATAACATCATATAGGGGAAGTTACTCGGGTGTCTAGCCGGAGGTCCAGCTCTGCTTAAGACATAGATTTCCGGAAGTCGCCGTGTGTGTTTACGACTCGTCTCAGACACTAAGACGTTATATCTCAAATCTAATGATGCCTTTGCGGGAAATGGTGGACAACGTCGGATGACGGGGCAGATCTCAGACAACCAATTAGAGATGACCTATTTACAGCTGCAGTCAGACATTTGTGACCAGAAAGGTCAAGCTTTTGTCATATAAGGTAGCCAATAACAACCCTTTAAGGGTTACGTAGATTGGTTGGAGTTGTTATGAGATATTTCAGTTCGTGTATGATGTCTCATCTAATAGAATTGTATTGATTCTTTTAATGGAATAGCTAATTTACTAGGTGACAAATAACATCGGATTTTATCGATATTTGAAGATTTATGTAATGGAATTATCGGGAATTAGAATCGAATCTTGAAAGATTCCCTTTACCAAGTTTAGATTTGGGTTTTGATTCGGAGATAATTTGAAATAAAGTCCAATCACTGAATCATCACATCGGCTAATTACGATCCAGATTATTCTTTGTTTCCAGTGTTCCCTCACCTACGACATATGCACGTGTCCAATATATACATCATTTTCACATTATATAATCTCAATTGAAATGTAATTTGTTTCATGTTCTGAAGAAGATATATTGTTATCTTGTAAGCATAATTAAATTATCGTTGAACATACTTATGTTGAGGTACGGTACCAGTGCATATGGTTTAAATGCGTACATATCTGTTACCAGAGAAGACCCTTCTCCGTTTCTTATAATCCTGCTAACTTCCTGTTCCGGTCAGATCGATTTCTAAGTATTGTCCACGCCCCTTATGCACGTGCATTTTGCTGCACGCTGTTTTGGCAAACTCATTCAGAGTAGTGCCAAAGTTCTGTATCAAATTCATTACGGCTCGTGTGCAAAGCTGACTAAAATGTTAATCTTGATTAGACAATAGGCCAATATTGGCTCCAACATGGGAATGCCATTAACTGCTCCCTGCACACACGGAATGTGCACACAATGTGGAATGCGCCATTCTTTAATCCAAACTACCTATATACAGCGGAAGGGGAAAACCATCAGTTTTAAGGTCCCACTTGTAACCTTTGTTTAACATAAAATTTACATTTTGCACTTTAACAAGAATTTCAACTGGAATTATATCGGACTCTAGTAAATATGTATACCTTAAATCTTCATATTTGTAAAACATGTTCTGTTTTTTTTTATTTGACCTGGATTAGCACTTAAGTTAAAACATTCTAATTGTATATTTGGTTTAGATATAAACTGAAGTTGCACTTCAAGAAATTACATTCAGTTAAAATAAAACTTGAATCTAATGAAACATGTCAGCAATGGAAACCTATGCATGTTTGTAAAACTCCGATTTCCAGATCCCCTATTTCAATTACAAAAAGGGGGAAGGAAAAAAAGTGTTGCCATTTTAGAATTATTTTACACCAACCTTATTACGTTCCATCGTATTTATTATGATGGGCTGGAGTGATTTAACAATATAACGATAGTATTCCAGGAATCAACTGGTGATGTAAAAACCGTCTCCGACCGCATCCGGCGACATTTTAGTACGCCTTTCGATGCATTAGCAATCTGTGTGTTGATGAGACCAGGGATAGATGTAATGAGACTTGAACTATCTTATAATACCCAATCTCGCGATGTGGCGTTTTCCGTATTTTACCACCTCCCCTGTTGACATTGCGAGCGGATTCATCGAGAACAGTCACGTCAGGTCTGCCGCCGAAAGTCATGGCGACCTGCATCACAAAACGTATCGGAATATCACTTTTCTAGCAAGGGTAAGGCCTGATGAGTTGGGAACTGAGTGAAGGGCTCGGGGATGGGTTATCTCCATCGTCTTATGGGGTGTACGAAGTAGATGATGCATTGTCGTGTGCAGTATTACTGTTATCTATTGGTTAAGTCTGTATAATTCAGTAGTTCGCATGAAAAATAACCAAATATACTGTCACATTGACAGACTCATTCTTCAAATAAACAGATTTAACTTTTTTCGAATTTCCTGAAATCGTAGTATGATAATTCTGAAAATCTATTTCAAAATATTGAGTTCAACATTTCCTTAGTATTTGTTGAATTCCGCCATCAAAAATATATAAAGGCTCTGACACGAGTTTCCGTTTCATACATTTTATATGAAATGAAAACGAGTGTAAGATCCTTTTTTTCACATAATCAAGATTTGTGGCTTTTATTCGTGTTAAACGACAATTTTCATGCAACCTTCAAATGTAAAAAGACGCCATTTTGACTCCAGTGCGTAAGTCTGTGACGTCATGCAGTTGTCCTATGCGTGACGTCACACTTGAAACAATCGAAACTTACAACCAATCACAGGGCTGATATGTCATATTACATGGGTTGATACGCAAAAAAAATATGACATAGGTATATTCACTGGATAACACCGTACATTATACAATTATGGACTTTTGTGCTGGTGAATATGATGTTATATGAACCCGAAAGATTGATATAGACTGAGGCGAAGCCGAGGTCAATATCACTCTTTCAGGTTCAGATCACATCATATTTACCAGCACAAAAGCCCATAATTGTTTTATTAATTGCTTCAACAATAAAATCAAACAAAACAAAACTAAAGGTTCTGATTTTTGTACGCGAGCCTCCGTGTAAAATTTATCCGTTTGAATTCAAGTTCATCATTGTAGCTTTCGAAGGCATCGTCTAGGTTCTTTTTCTTAGGATAAGCATGGAGGACATGCACTGCGTGTTCAATGGCCTTTTTTTACGTTAACAGCATCTTTATTCTTGAATAATTTTGGTAATTTTCCTAACGGAGGAGAAACGTTCGCCAGCAGCCATCTTCTAATTGTCATCCGACCGGTCTAACTGCGCATGCGCAACGACAGGTTCCGGGGAATTTCCATATAGGCTATATTTAGAAATCGATATTCACCGGATAACCAGTCTACATGAGTTTTTGAGGACTGGTCACGTGTATAGAATCCGACCAATGTGATTGCGAGAAATTTCCATGCATATAATAAAATGTGTTAAAACACAGTACATATATCATTAGTTGATACATAATGAGGATGAGATAACATGTTGGTCAGAACATGTGCGTTTATATTCATTGGCTTAGAGTAAACAGTTTGTTCACATTCAAACAATTTGTAGGGAAGGAATCGTGGTTTCGTACATCAACTTTTATTTTACTTATTTTGTTAATTTATCATTTTCGATGGAGCAATAGAAAATTGAAACAACGAGCCACGACCGTTTTCCTTTTTTGGTCACTTTATAAATTAAAATTTCCAGCTGACCTCGTTTTAAAAATGAAAATTCAGCACCTCTTTCTGTCGACTGCAGGATGAACCACATATAAATGAAAAATTAAGACGTCAATAGTATTAAGATTATCTTTCTGCGTTGAAGACTGAAATTCTTAGAAAAAATATCATCGTCATGGAAAAAAAGTAAAAATATTTCGAGAAAAAAATAAAAATAATTAATAAATAAGTTACATTCGTTTTATTTACTAAGAATATTATGCTTTTGGGTGAACGAAATCGCGTTCCCTACTACCATTAAAACGGAAGTAAAATCAGAGCTTGTAACACTAACAGAAATAACGTGACTTGATTACATAGTTTGTGTTAACCGTATACGAAATCATGTAACTACTACGCTCTGCTATACAATCAGGAGTTCCGATTCGTTGTGTCTAATGTGAAAGAGAAAAGTTTGATATACTGCTAGTGAGATATTAAATCTTGATAAAATCGAAAAAAGTTCGGTGACTTTTTCAAATATGCCTCCGCACAAACAGTGTTTTATGGGAAGGAACTGGTACCTGTATAAGTATGTACACAGAGCCTAAATAGTGCTCGCCCTCGTGTCCCTGTATAAGTCTACACACAGAGCCTAAATAGTGCTCGCCCGCGTGTACCTGTATAAGTCTATACACAGAGCCTAAATAGTGCTCGCCCTCGTGTCCCTGTATAAGTCTGTACACAGAGCCTAGATAGTGCTCGCCCTCGTGTCCCTGTTTAAGTCTGAACACAGAGCCTAGATAGTGCGCACCCTCGAGTCCCTGTATAAGTCTGTACACAGAACCTTAATAGTGCTCGCCCTCGTGTCCCTGTTTAAGTCTGTGCACAGAGCCTAGATAGTGCGCACCCTCGAGTCCCTGTATAAGTCTGTACACAGAGCTTAAATAGTGCTCGCCCTCGTGTCCCTGTATATTTCTGTACTTAGAGCTTCAATAGTACTCGCCCTCGTGTCCCTGTATAATTCTGTTCACAGAGCCTAAATAGTGCTCGTCCGCGTGTCCCTGTATGAGTCTACACACAGAGCCTAAATAGTGCTCGGCCTCGTGTCCCTGTATAAGTCTGCACACAGAGCCTAAATAGTACTCGTCCTCGTGTCCCTGTATAAGTATGTACACACAGCCTAAATAGTGCTCGCCCTCGTGTCCCTTTATAAGTCTACGCACAGAGCCTAAATAGTGCTCGCCCGCGTGTACCTGTACAAGTCTATACACAGAGCCTAAATAGTGCTCGGCCTCGTGTCCCTGTATAAGTCTGCACACAGAGCCTAAATAGTGCTAGCCCTCGTGTCCCTGTATAAGTCTGCACACAGCGCCTAAATAGTGCTGGCCCTCGTGTCCCTGTATAAGTCTTCACACAGAGCCTAAATAGTACTCGTCCTCGTGTCCCTGTATAAGTATGTACACACAGCCTAAATAGTGCTCGCCCTCGTGTACCTGTATAAGTCTGTACACAGAGCCTAGATAGTGCTCGCCCTCGTGTCCCTGTTTAAGTCTACACACAGAGCCTAAATAGTGCTCTCCCTCGTGTCCCTGTATAAGTCTGTTCAGAGAGCCTAAATAGTGCTCGCCCTCGTGACCCTGTATAAGTCTGTACACAGAGCTTACATAGTGCTGGCCCTCGTGTCTCTGTATAAGTCTGTACACAGAGCCTACATAGTGCTCGCCCTCGTGTCCCTGTATATTTCTGTACATAGAGCTTAAATAGTACCCGCCCTCGTGTCCCTGTATAAGTCTATACACAGAGCCTAAATAGTGCTCACCCTCGTGACCCCGTATAAGTCTGTACACAGAGCCTAAATAGAGCTCGCCCTCGTGACCCTGTATAAGTCTGTACACAGAGCTTAAATAGTGCTGGCCCTCGTGTCTCTGTATAAGGCTGTACACAGACCCTAAATAGTGCTCGCCCTCGTGTCACTGTTTAAGTCTGTACACAGAGCCTAAATACTGCTCGCCCTCGTGTCCCTGTTTAAGTCTGTGCACAGAGCCTAGATAGTGCGCACCCTCGAGTCCCTGTATAAGTCTGTACACAGAGCTTAAATAGTGCTGGCCCTCGTGTCTCTGTATAAGGCTGTACACAGACCCTAAATAGTGCTCGTCCTCGTGTCCCTGTATGAGTCTGTACACAGAGCCTAAATAGTGCTCGCCCTCGTGTCCCTGTTTAAGTCTGTACACAGAGCCTAGATAGTGCGCACCCTCGTGTCCCTGTATAAGTCTGTACAAAGAGCCTAAATATTGCTTGCCCTCGTGTCCCTGAAGTAGATTCTGTAAACAAACTTTGGAATATGAAACACGCGTTCTATTCGCCATGACGAAATCAACATCACCAATCATAGCGGTACGATTTAATAACTAGTTTATCAACGAACATTTCAGTTAATTCCACACACATACATCAATTTAATTCTTACATTTTCTTTGTTTTTTCTCCTGTCCTATCCGTGTTTGAATAGTTTCGCTTTCAAACTTTTGTACACGCAGACGACGTGTTGCAGCGCGCGTGAAAATTGGAGACGCTTATTGGATGGATGCGATCACGCTGTTCCAACTGATTGACGGGTATATTGATTTCAAGGCGTGGCTTCAGCGCTATGAAGTTGAAATCGATTATTATTACCAACCGCATGATATTGACAACAGAGATGATTTGTTTACATATAAAACATCATCTAAGTTAAGAGCCGTGGTTCTTATGGAATATTCGTTCAGGTAAAGTAATGCCAGAAAATCACAATAAGGCATCGGAGGTACTGAACGGGTAGAGGGGTATCATTAATTAAGATTTTGTATGCGGACATCGAGTCTTTTTCTGACAGTGTGGACCACCCATGATTTGTCATGCTCAAATATATCTAGTACGGATGATCTCAGTTCGAACTGTGCACTACCGACGGAGAGCGCCATTTTATCTACCTGTATATACCATTTGCCGATCCTAAAAGCGTCTAGAACAAGATTTTTGGAAGGAGAAAACCGTACCCCTGAAGAGAGGGAGAGCTTACGAGAAAACACCGAAGACATGTCGTTTTACGTTATTATTGCCACAAAAGATGGGGATTTGGGCAAGGCTGTAAGTAAGCCTCATTTCGTTTCACGTGAATATATGGCCACGGAAGAGGGGAGAGGTGCAGGGTTCTAAGTGAGCCTCATTTCGTTTTAAGTGAATATATTGCCACGAAAGAGGGGGAGAGACACTGGGTTCTGGGTGAGCCTCATTTCGTTTAACGTAAATATGTCGTCACGGAAGAGGGGAAAGGTGCAGGACTCTGAGTGGGCCTCATTTCGTTTAACGTAAATATGTCGTCACGGAAGAGGGGAAAGGTGCAGGACTCTGAGTGGGCCTCATTTCGTTTTACGTAAATATGTCGTCACGAAAAAGGAGAGAGGCGCAGGGCTCTAAGTGAGCCTCATTTTGTTTTATGTGAACATGTCGGGACGAAAGAGGGGATAGGAACGGGGCTCAAAGTGAGCCTCATTTTGTTTTACGTGAACATGTCACCACAAAAGAGGGAAGAGGGGCGGGGCTCTAAATAGGCCTCATTTACCCCAACCAATGACACAGATAATAGTGTAAAAGATGTGGATTAATTAGGTTGCCTTACAAGCGTCAGCTGTATGGAATTTCCCTTTAGTTCAGCGGTAGATCCGGTGGAGCATCGGGCTGGAGAACCAAGGGTCGCGGGTTCAAGCCCCAGCGACGGCACTATCTTTATCACTGTTACTCGTCCTACTACAAATGGGTGCCGTTGACCCTCCCCGTTCAAGGTAGGAGAATCCTTGGCGGGGAGTCAAAGAACCTTGGTCGATGTTTAAAAAAAGGGGGGAATAGTGTAAAAGATGTGGATTAATTAAGTTGCCTTGCAAGCGTCAGTTGTAGGGAATTTCCCTGTAGCTTAGCGGTAGAGCATCGGGCTGGAGAGCCAAGGGTCGCAGGTTCGAGCCCCAGCGACGGCACTCTCTTTATCATTATTCCTCGTCCTATTACAATAGTATTAAAGACAAAGAGGGAATAACAGCAAACACAAACTAAATACAATGTATATAAAAAGAAAGTTCACGGACATTTTATTCGCCGTTTAGTTACACACACATCATAGTAACACTAGATAAAGGTTAATTAATACTAGATATTATTTCATGAAAAACAAAGTCTGTAAAACTTGGTTGTTCAGATGGCTTGCTTATCTCAGCAATTTCCGTAACCCGAAACCCAACGACGATTGTTTATCAGAAACTACAAAATGCTAAAACTGAAAAGTAGCGAGATAAAAACATTATGATTTAGCTCATTTTGCGCGGGAACTGTCTTTTAATAGATTCCCGTGAAACGTATATCTTATATAAATTTGTACACTTAAACCACTGTTTTTGAATATTTTTATGTTTATTTCATTTTTGACTATTTTTTAAAGTCCCGCAAGGTATGGTTTTTTTTCCAGAAATAAATGATAAAAAGCTACAGTCCTGCCAGAGTAATCCGTTCTCGAGGCATAGTAACGATTTCTGGTAGTGGCACGGGGATCCTTAAAGCCAAGTTGGACCTTATTTGAAAACAAAAACAAGCAAAAAGACAACAACCTAAAATAGTTTATTAGACCGGTTAGGATTCGAACCTGCAACCTCTTGCAAAAGTCTCGTATGTTCTAGATGTTGCTAACGAGGGTAAGACGTGACCGGCATATCACGTGACTGACACATAAGGGCCATCTATAACATCCTTGTAAACTTAGTGTTAGGTCGTTCGTTAGAGTGTTATGATGACGTTACAGGAGAGTTTTACAATACGTGGCATGGGAGTCCACTAGTGGCAGTGTCAAGTGTGGAAAACTAGACCTGGTGTTAAACCAATACAATCTAAGGGATGTGGAAAACTTGACCTGGTGTTAAACCAATACAAACTAAAGGATGTGGAAAACTAGACCTGGTGTTAAACCAATACAATCTAAGGGAGATCGAAACAGGACATTCATCATAAGTTGGGCTTCATATAACAAGTCAATAGTTAACCAGTATCACTGTTATAATGTCCATGTCAAGTGGCTTTACATTTTTGATAAACGCACGAAGTCATTTTTAAACACGGAATTTTCATTAATTTGATGACGAAAAAGAAACTGGATATTTCAATAAAGCATTGAGTATTGTTTTCTCGTTATAAATAAAGTCACGTATTTGAAATTAATCTGTAACGTAGAAAAAATGCCAATAAATATTAAGCATTGAACTGCTTTTAGTTGGCATTTATAGGCAATATGAATGCCAGCTGGACAAAGGCAAATTCAATAAAGCGCGCTTCATGTTCGATTTGCCTTTGTCAAGTTGGAATTCATACTGCCTATGAATGCAAACTGAATACAGTTCAATACTTATATTTATCATTTTCGGAATGTGTTCATCTCATAGAAACAAGGAATCCATTTCAGTCCATACATTGGCTGTCTCGTGTGAAATGTTATTGGTAACTTATAACGCCATGTAAAGCTATTTAAACGTCTTGACATTGCATAACTCGTACATCATACTTTGGTTTTCATGAAATCTCGATATCTCGACGTAATTTTGGCTGAAGACGATGTTCTGCTGTATTGTACGTCTTTATTTTGGGGGTCGCTAGTGTAAATCTGACCATTTACCGCTAATGTTACCCATCAATAGTGCAAAGGTCTCTAGAGCAGACATTCTGTAACCTTTAACAGTATCGGACACACGAGCCTTTCATAACTCGCTAATTCTAGGTAAATAAAACATCACATGGCGTGCTAAACCAATAATTGTCTTCCCTAATACGCCATTGATTCAGCATCAGGTAACCTCGCGCGATGTTACAATTTATGTCTCTCTTAACTGGAAAAATAAAAAAAGCTCCTAAATACTGTCAATAAATGTGTAAGATAATTTGTATATATTATCCTAGCACGCAATTTTGTCGTTAAGGTGTTGTGTATTGATAGTTTGTTACTGTCGGTGTATATATCGCGAGCTGTCAACCCAGAGATAATTACCTGTACAGTCGCCTTCTGCTCACGACAGACAGGTTTCCAATATCTGCAGCTGCAGCAACGAGCGTTGTATACTCAAACAAATACAGGTATTTGTTCTTTTAACAGTCGACACTGTGCCGGTCTGTAAAATTGAACGGCTTATTGCGTGTTTAGAGATTAGAACGAAATCATGACCAAGATAATTTGGAAACTCAATCATTTCAATGAATAGTTTCGTACTTTAAATATACACCGACGTTCCTTATCATTTTTGTCCACATTGTAATTTGTAAATTATTTTCCTATCTGATCAATTACATGGGAACAGAAATCTGCTGTAACCACCACATACTGACTACCTTCTGTTGTTGACTTGTTGTATATGGAATACCGATACGTGGTATATATCAACACGCTTACATAATATACAGATACATAATATATATATACAGTAAACAGATACATAATATATATATACATAATATATATATACAGTAAACATTTACATAATATATATATACATAATATATATATACAGTAAACAGATACATAATATACAGTTACACGGTAAACAGTTATATAATATACAGTTACACAGTAAACAGATACATAATATACAGATACACAATATATATATACAGTAAACAGATACATAATATATATATACAGTAAACATTTACATAATATATATATACAGTAAACAGATACGTAATATACAGATACACAATATACAGTTACATAATATATACATACAGTAAACAGTTACATAATATATATATACAATAAACAGATACATAATATATATACATAATATATATATACAGTAAACATTTACATAATATATATATACATAATATATATATACAGTAAACAGATCCATAATATATATATACAGTAAACAGTTACATAATATACAGATACATAATATACAGATACATAATATGCAGTTACATAATATATATATACAGTAAACAGATACACAATATACAGTTACATAATATATACATACAGTAAACAGTTACATAATATATATATACAATAAACAGATACATAATATATATACATAATATATATATACAGTAAACAGATATATAATATACAGATACATAATATACAGTTACATAATTTACAATTACACGGAAAACAGATACATAATACACAGTTACATAATATACAGTTACACAGTAGACAGATACATAATATACAGATACATAATATACAGGTACATAATATATATATACAGTGAACAGTTACATAATATACAGTTACATAATATATATAAACAGTAAACAGATACATAATATACAGATATATAATATACCGTTACATAATATATATATACAGTAAACAGTTACATAATATACAGATACATAATATACAGTTCCAAAATATAATATACAGTAAACAGATACATAATATACAGTTACACGGTAAACATATACATAGTATACAGTTACACGGTAAACAGTCATATAAAATAGAGACACGGAAAACAGATACATAATATACAGTTACATAATACATATATACAGTAAACAGATACATAATATATATATATACAGTAAACAGATACATAATATATATATACAGTAAACAGTTACATAATATATATATACAGAAAACAGTTACATAATATATATATACAGTAAACAGATATATAATATACAGATACATAATATACAGTTACACGTTAACAGTTATATAATATACAGATACATAATACACAGTTACATAATATACAGTTACACAGTAGACAGATACATAATATACAGATACATAATATGCAGTTACATAATATATATATACAGTAAACAAATACATAATATACAGTTACATAATATATATATACAGTAAAAAGATACATAATATACTGATACATAATATACAGTTAAATAATATATATATACAGTAAACAGATACACAATATACAGTTACATAATATATACATACAGTAAACAGTTACATAATATATATATACAATAAACAGATACATAATATATATACATAATATATATATACAGTAAACAGATCCATAATATATATATACAGTAAACAGTTACATAATATATACATACAGTAAACAGTTACATAATATATATATACAATAAACAGATACATAATATATATACATAATATATATATACAGTAAACATTTACATAATATATATATACATAATATATATATACAGTAAACAGATCCATAATATATATATACAGTAAACAGTTACATAATATACAGATACATAATATACATTTACATAATATATATATACAGTAAACAGATATATAATATACAGATACATAATATACAGTTACATAATATCCAGTTACATAATATACAGTTACATAATATATATATTCAGTAAAGAGTTACATAATATACTGATACATAATATACAGTTAAATAATATATATATACAGTAAACAGATACATCATATACAGATACATAATATACAGTTACATAATATCCAGTTACATAATATACAGTTACATAATATACAATAACACGGTAAACAGATACATAATATACAGTTACATAATATATAAATACAGTAAACAGATACATAATATACAGATATATAATATACCGTTACATAATATATATATACAGTAAACAGATCCATAATATATATATACAGTAAACAGTTACATAATATACAGATACATAATATACATTTACATAATATATATATACAGTAAACAGTTACATAATATACAGATACATAATATACAGGTACATAATATATATATACAGTGAACAGTTACATAATATACAGTTACATAATATACAGTTACATAATATACAATAACACGGTAAACAGATACATAATATACAGTTACACGGTAAACATATACATAATATACAGTTACACGGTAAACAGATACATAATATACAGTTACACGGTAAACATATACATAATATACAGTTACACGGTAAACATATACATAATATACAGTTACGCGGTAAACATATACATAGTATACAGTTACACGGTAAACAGTCATATAAAATAGAGACACGGAAAACAGATACATAATATACAGTTACATAATACATATATACAGTAAACAGATACATAATATATAGATACATAATATATATATACAGTAAACAGATATATAATATACAGATACATAATATACAGTTACATAATATCCAGTTACATAATATACAGTTACATAATATATATACAGAAAACAGATACATAATATATAGATACATAATATATATATACAGTAAACATTTACATAATATATATATACATAATATATATATACAGTAAACAGATCCATAATATATATATACAGTAAACAGTTACATAATATATATATACAATAAACAGATACATAATATATATACATAATATATATATACAGTAAACAGATCCATAATATATATATACAGTAAACAGTTACGTAATATACTGATACATAATATACAGTTACGTAATATATATATACAGTAAACAGATACATCATATACAGATACATAATATACAGTTACATAATACATATATACAGTAAACAGATACATAATATACCGTTACATAATATATATATACAGTAAACAGATACATCATATACAGATACATAATATACAGTTACATAACTTACAATTACACGGAAAACAGATACATAATATACAGTTACATAATATCCAGTTACATAATATACAGTTACATAATATACAATATACTGATACATAATATACAGTTACATAATATACAGTTACATAATATATATACAGAAAACAGATACATAATATATAGATACATAATATATATATACAGTAAACAGTTACATAATATACAGATACATAATATACAGTTACAAAATTTACAATTACACCGTAAACAGATACATAATATACAGATACATAATATACAGTTACATAATTTACAATTACACGGAAAACAGATACATAATATACAGTTACATAATATACAGTTACACAGTAAACAGATACATAATATACAGATACATAATATACAGTTACATAATATACAATAACACGGTAAACAGATACATAATATACAGTTACACGGTAAACATATACATAATATACAGTTACACGGTAAACATATACATAATATACAGTTACACGGTAAACATATACATAATATACAGTTACACGGTAAACATATACATAATATACAGTTACACGGTAAACATATACATAATATACAGTTACACGGTAAACATATACATAATATACAGTTACACGGTAAACATATACATAATATACAGTTACACGGTAAACATATACATAATATACAGTTACACGGTAAACATATACATAATATACAGTTACACGGTAAACATATACATAGTATACAGTTACACGGTAAACATATACATAATATACAGTTACACGGTAAACATATACATAGTATACAGTTACACGATAAACAGATACATAATATACAGTTACACGGTAAACAGTCATATAAAATAGAGACACGGAAAACAGATACATAATATACAGTTACACGGTAAACAGTTATATAATATACAGTTACACAGTAAACAGATACATAATATATACAGTTACACGGTAAACAGATACACAATATACAGTTGCATAATATATATATACAGTAAACAGATACATAATATACAGATACATAATATACTGTTACATAATTTACAATTACCCGGTAAACAGATACATTATATACAGTTACACGGTATACAGATACATAATATACAGTTACACGTTAACAGTTATATAATATACAGATACATAATACACAGTTACATAATATACAGTTACACAGTAAACAGATACATAATATACAGTTACATAATATACAGTTACATAATATACAGTTACATAATATACAGTTACACGATAAACAGATACATGATATACAGTTACACGGTAAACAGATACATAATATACAGTTACATAATATACATATACAAGGTAAACAGATCCAGATACATAATATACAGTTACACGGTAAACAGATACATAATATACAGTTACAAAGTAAACAGATACATAATATACAGTTACAAGGTAAACAGATACATAATATACAGATACATAATTCACAGTTACACAATAAACAGATACATGATATACAGTTACACGGTAAACAGATACATAATATACAGTTACATTATATACAGATATATAATATACAGTTACACGGTAAACAGCTATATAATATACAGATACATAATATACAGTTACACGATAAACAGATACATGATATACAGTTACAGGGTAAACAGATACATAATATACAGTTACATAATATACATATACAAGGTAAACAGATCTAGATACATAATATACAGTTAC
>NW_018479901.1:0-7779 GCF_002113885.1 Mizuhopecten yessoensis | reverse complement strand
ATACATAATAAACACATACATACTATACATATACATAATAAACAGATACATAATATACACATACATTCTATACATATACATAATAAACAGATACTAATATACACATACATACTATACAAATACATAATATACAGTTACATAATATACACATACGTACTTTACATATACATAATAAACAGATACATAATAAACAGATACATATTAAACAGATACACAATAAACAGATACATAATATGCAGAAACATAATATACATATACACGGTATACACATATACAATGTACAGATGCACGTTAAACAAGACATAATATACAGATAAATACTATAATGATACAGTATATACAGTCACACGGTATACAAATACACAGTATAACATACACACGGCATACAGACACAGTATAGCATAAACACGGTATACAGATACAGTATAACATAAACACAATATACATATACACAGTATATCATACACACGGTATACAGATACACAGTATAACAAACACACGGTATACATATACCGTATAACATACACACGGTATACATATACACAGTATAACATACACACGGTATACATATACCGTATACCATACACACGGTATACAGATACGGTATACAGATACACAGAACAACGTACACACGGTATACAGATACGGTATACAGATACACAGTAAAACAAACACACGGTATACATATTCACAGTATATCATGCACACGGTATACAGATACACATTATAACATACACACTGTATACAGATACCCAGTATAAATAACTCACGGTATACAGATACACAATATAGCATACACACGGTATACATACACCGTATAACATAAACACGGTATACAGCTACACAGTATAAATAACACCCGGTATACATATGCACAGTACAACGTACACACGGTATACAGATACATAGTATAACATACACACGGTATATAGATACATAGCACAACATACACACGGTATAGAAATACACAGTATAAAAAACACACGGTATACATATTCACAGTATATCATGCACACGGTATACAGATACACAGAACAACGTACACACGGTATACAGATACACAGAACAACGTACACACGGTATACTGTGTATCTGTATAAATAACACACGGTATACAAATACACAGTACAACGTACACCCGGTATACAGATACCCAGTATAAATAACTCACGGTATACAGATACACAATATAGCATACACACGGTATACATACACCGTATAACATAAACACGGTATACAGATACAGTATAACATAAACACGGTATACAGCTACACAGTATAAATAACACCCGGTATACATATGCACAGTACAACGTACACACGGTATACAGATACAAAGTATAACAAACACACGGTATACATATTCACAGTATATCATGCACACGGTATACAGATACAAAGTATAACAAACACACGGTATACAGATACGGTATACAGATACACAGAACAACGTACACACGGTATACAGATAAACAGTATAGCATTAACACGGTATACAGATACAGAATAACATAAACACAATATACACATACACAGTATATCATACACACGGTATGTAGATACACAGTCTGACATACACACGGTATACATATACTCAGTATAACATACACAAGGGATACATATACAAAGTATAACTTACAAACTGTATACAGATACATGGTATAACAAACAGACTGTATACATATATAATATAACTCACACACGGTATATAAGTACACTGTATACCATACGCACGGTATACAAATACACAGTATAACATGCACACGGTATACAGATACATAGTATAACATACACACGGTTTACAGATACACAGTATACCGTGTGTACGTTGTACTGTGTATCTGTATGCCGTGAGTTATTTATACTGTGTATCTGTATAAATAACACACGGTATACATAAACTGTATAACATAAACACGGTATACAGCTACACAGTATAAATAACACCCGGAATACAGATACACAGTATAAATAACACACGGTATACAGATACACAGTACAACGTACACACGGTATACAGATACACAGTATAAATAACTCACGGTATACAGATACACAGTACAACATACACACGGTATACATATACACAGTATAAATAACACACGGTATACAGATACACAGTACAACGTACACACGGTATACAGATACACAGTATAAATAACACACGGTATACAGATACACAGAACAACGTACACACGGTATACAGATACACAGTATAAATAACACACGGTATACAGATACACAGTACAACGTACACACGGTATACAGATACACAGTATAAATAACACACGGTATACAGATACACAGTATAACATACACACGGTATACAGATACACATTCTCATATATACACGGATAAATAGATACACAGTACAACATACACACGGTATAGAAATACACAGTATAAATAACACACGGTATACAGATACACAGTATAACATACACACGGTTTACAGATACACAGTATAACATACACACGGCACACAGATACACATTCTCATATATACACGGATAAATAGATACACAGTACAACATTCACACGGTATAGAAATACACAGTATAAATAACACACGGTATACAGATACACAGTATAACATACACACGGTATACAGATACACAGTACAACTTGCACACGGAATACAGATACACAGTACAACATACAAACGGTATACATATACACAGTACAGCGTACACACGGTATACAGATACACAGTATAACATACACACGGTATACATATACACAGAATAGCTTAACACGGTATACAGATACACAGTATAACGTACACACGGTATACAGATACAGTATATGATACACACGTATACAGATACACATTATAACATACACACGGTATACAGATACACAGTATACCATACACACGGTATACAGATACACAATATAGCATACACACGGTATACATATACAGTATAACATAAACACGGTATACAGATACACAGTATAACATACACACGGTATATAGATACATTATGTTAACTAAATATACAAGCATCTTGTGTACAAATACACGGTATTAATATTCACAGGTAAAAATAATGATAAGAAATCGATCAAGGAAAAAGCACATGCTATAAATATTTACGAGAGTCTGAAGGATAACAAATCTACCTACAAATAGAAAAGTTGCCGAAAACTAAAGGGAAAAATATACACTAAAACAATTATTTGAAACACACCATACATGTTAGAAAACGTTGAGAAAATCATGTGTCTCGTTTTTGGATTAACTATTCTAAACGAAAAATGAAAACCTTTGCTGAATTATTTCCATTTTCGACTGAACATTTTAGCTTCATTTAGATTACGCACGTTATCGAATCAATGTAACGCGTTGTTTTAAAGACGCATCGCAATCTCCTACCCCGGGGTAACTTGAAACGCAGAACACTTAACTTCCTTGCTTCGATAATGACCTCCACCATTTTTCAAACAGCGACTGAAATGATTTCAATGGCATTAGAATCAATTACATTGCATTATCAATTAGTTCTCGGCTAAAATCTTTCGGAAAATCCTTAAAACTATCCTGGATGTTTTAAACATTTCACACGGAAGAATATGTTGTGATCACGCTTCAAAATCCATTTACTTGACATGAATTTCAACTATCCAGAAAGCCCATTATTTGTATCTAAATAAGATTGCTCCATATCTGGAATTGACTTCCGATAGAACAGGAAGTGACGGCAAAGTTGAAGGCCATGAGCGGAAATGGTTAACTTAATGCTTCAATTATCACGAATTTGTCTTATATTTTGACGACTCTCTCAGAGAATCAATAGCATTTATAACATGTAAAGATCTTAACACAGAAGACATGATCTAACAATCCTTCTACAGTGACAAACAAGATGTTCGCCGCCATGACAGGCAGTACAGAATTATCCGATATTTATGTTCATTTCACCTTAAAGATGAAAATTATAGTTCTCTTTCTGACCAATTTGTGTTTTAAAATAAGAATTTCCAATCCTTCTTCTTCTAGTTACTCCTCTACCTTGTCAACGCAGAGTCCAGCCCTGTCAGCAGTGCACTGTCGCCCAGTTATCTGTCACTTATATTTATCTCTGTTCGACTGTGCCCAATACTCAGTCATCGGATACAATTCCCTATCGACACACTTTATACCAATTCCTTTCATTCATTCATGCCCTAGTTCCTACCATTACCTACACCCATTTATAATTCCCACCGGGCAAGACAACACAACAAATAACCATTCTATAATACATACTATATGATAGTTAGTTCAAACAGCGTTATAAGCATAAACTACAGACACATATATCATTTCGCAGAACTCCGACCATTTCGAGAAATGGAACATCTCCAAGCACGCGTATGTTCATCCGAACGAGACTTCGTGTACTCCAACGAGATTTACCGATACCAAGCCATCCCCGCTGAACACAACCTGAACGGATTGACATCGGTTACGATAAGATGTCTACGGATATTGTTTATCATTTTCTGTCAAACAAAAAGACTCCAGAATTAGTGGGAATGGGAGACCACAGATAACCTCCCATTATCACAATGGTTTAACCCACAATGCTGTTATCGAAAATATTTAGTGTCTTGACACAGTAGAAGACTTAAATTAAACGAATAAAATATACGTACTGATTCGTTATTTAGTTAATTCCTAAAATGTGCTTCACAGGCCCGCGAAATGAGACCTCTTTCTGCAACGCACGTGCACAGAAGTCCGGCTATATTACTTGCTGCTAAGAATACCAAATGTGGTAGGTCGCTTACATCATTTTGTAATTAGAAAAGTGCAGGCGTCAGATAAAGATAAGACATACAACACTATCCGACGAGAACACAGAAGGCGAATATATATGAAAGAATGAAAAGCACGAGCATTAAAAGAAACGACGACTCTTGCATCAGAAAGAAAATATGATGTTTATTTATATAAGTGTAGTATAAACAGACACAAAGCTAGGTTACACTGTAGAAGTACAGGACGGAAGTTCCTCTCCCTGCAGCCCCCGCTCAATATGGTCGAGTAATTTAGACTTAACACGAGGTATCCAGCGAACATTCAACTCCAGGTCTCCTCGACCTGGAAGGGTTGGCATCATGTGAACACAATCCAAACTACGCGACCCACGAAACGTAAACTATGGAGGCGAGATCTGTTCTGACACCCTTCTATCGGAGCTACTGGTGGGGAACATCCCAGCATGACGACAAAGACACAAAACAACCTTTGTATGCTTATTCTACAGTTTTGTCCTATTGAGATAAAACAGTGTTGCTTTTCCTAGATGCATTTCACTTTTGATTTAAAATCAAAATGACAGTCACGCACTTTTCAGCTGTCGGATGTCGTTAATAGTAGGACATGTTTTATTTCATATACAGTGTACAATGTTCAATAAAATTAATCCATGCATATTGTTCCCGATTAACAACGGTTGATTAAGAGGTTATACACGTAATATGCCGTTCAAAGTGGACAATATCAATGCATTGCATCCAGGTATTGTTTTTCCTAATTTTTTTGGTCCTAAAAGACTAAAACATACGGAAGCATGTACGTGGGGTGTAAATTGTACAATCTGCCAGGGCAGAAACTAAGCTCTCCCGGGCCGATAGACAGGGCTCTCCTGGGCAGATAGACAATGCTCTCCCGGGATGATAGACAATGCTCTCCCAGGCAGATAGACAAGGCTCTCCTGGGCAGATGGACTAGGCTCCCCCGGGTAGATAGACCAGGCTCTCCCGGACAGAAAGACAAGGCTCTCCCGGGCAGAAACTAAGCTCTCCCGGGCAGATAGACAAGGCTCTCCTGGGCAGATAGACAATGCTCTCCCAGGCAGATAGACAAGGCTCCCCCGGACAGAAAGACAAGGCTCTCCCGGGCAGATAGACTAGGCTCCCCCGGGATGATAGACAATGCTCTCCCAGGCAGATAGACAATGCTCTCCCGGGCGGATAGACTAGGCTCTCCCGGGCAGATAGACTAGGCTCTCCCGGGCAGATAGACAAGGCTCACCCGGGAAGATAGACAATGCTCTCCCGGGCAGATAAACTAGGCTCCTCAGTTCTGTAAATGGATGAGAAATCAGTCCATGACTGTTAATCGAGTAGATTGTCTTTTTACACCCAGGTCTTATATACATTTCCATACCATTCTAACTTGAGTTATTTAATGAAAATCATAAAGAGTAGAAGCTTTCCATGGCCTTTCACGACAACGGTAGCGGACACATCGGTAAAGAGCCACGGGGCCTTGCTAAACGTAGGACCTCCAGTCGCCCCTGCGTGTCTGCGTACATGTTTCCATACATCGTCTTAAGTACATCGTAAAATAGTTCCTTCTTAGAAGTCGCTCGTGCTGTGTGTGTGAGGCGATGTCACTGGCTTGTAGGAAGTACCAGAGAACCAAGTTCGAATCGCTAACGGAATTCATAGAATTTGTTTATGGTGCCTTCAAACACGCACGCAACACATCCGCAATGTAAATCCATGCTAATTCGTTAGAGTTAAAGAATTGCCATAAATACATAGATGTTTGTTACCCAAGAAGAGATGTATTTTGGCTCATTTACATTTATTTATCTCGGAAACGTATGCATTATAAATTAAGTAATATACCCTAAGCGTTTACAACCCGGGTAGATACAAATGATTCAAAATAAACCTCTAAGTCTCAGTCCCTGATCAATGCGAACAATATCGGCGCCACTATCAGATTTGCGTTTGACTGGGAGATTCATAGTGAACGTCTACATAAACTACGTATGTCAGTCTAAATGCCGTGTGTACTCCATAGGGCTCACTTGTACTTTTGGCGATACATGAAAGCATGTCACGTGATGTATATGACTTAAACATGAGATACAATTTTCGTCTTTAAAGCATTTTCTAATTTTCGGTTTTTGTTTCTGTTGAGATGTTGTGATGAAAGGTTCTAATTCGGAATCACGAGGTCCGGTTCTTATCCAAACTGTTTGTTAACCTTTGTTTCTGATTCTTTGTTCCATTTGACACGACATGCAGAGTATGTCTATTTCACTTCCGGTGTTTGGCCTTCCGTGGAACACGTGATATGATATAGACATAGTTGACATTATGATACATTATAAAATTCTGTAAAGAGAGGTAGGTCTTGTTGCCACCTTCGTTATGGGAAGGAGGCGCATTCTGCTAAAACTTTCAGAAATATCCTGAAAGTGATTCATGGAAGTTTCCAATGGCACGTCATTTTTTTCTGCTCCAACCAAAAAAAATTACACAATGTACATTATTTAAAAAACCATCCATGAGAAGGAAATCTAATAAAGATT
Source organism: Mizuhopecten yessoensis (assembly GCF_002113885.1). NCBI lineage: Eukaryota > Metazoa > Mollusca > Bivalvia > Pectinida > Pectinidae > Mizuhopecten > Mizuhopecten yessoensis. Next base: position 463 of record NW_018479901.1, on the reverse strand, counting down.
GAAGGTGGTCTGTAAACAGATGTTTTACCGGTAAGTTACCACTTAAGTCTGAGACCGTTCAAGACACTAAACCAGATGAGTCGGGGTATGCTATCAGATTCAGGACAGAACAGCTCACATCCAAACAAAATTCATACCCTGTACATGATGTCTCTGTGTGTGGATATGTAATACCTCACTGGTCTCCGGACATGGTCGGACAATCTTACTTCCGACATAACCTCCGAAACACAACAGAACCTCCCTCTACAGATATAACACTCAAACACTTCGCTATGGACACGACACTCAATTCAGCTCAACACCAACAACTGTTACATGATACAAAATCCTGAACATATCCAGATCACTAATTAACACCAAACACAGTACAAGAAAACTTATTTTAAACCACCTAATAATAACCAACTCCACACAATACCCGATATGATACACAACTCAAGACAATACCCGTTATGGTTAC
>NW_018479900.1:64522-104362 GCF_002113885.1 Mizuhopecten yessoensis | reverse complement strand
TCAAAAAGACAATGAGCTGATATGAGTTTTTCTTTTTCAAAATTATTAAACTATCTCTATTGAGATAAAGAGGCAAAATATGTTGACGAGTTGTGGAAATTCTTTGTACCATATGTTTTTATGACACTGTCAATTGATTCGCACTATAAAGCCGACATTAGCAACAGTTTCATTTTCTTGTTGAGTGCCATTCCTTCAGTGCCTTTTACTATAACACCTGATATCTTTCCAAAATCCCTTTCAAAAGTCTTGGTCAAATCATTCTTGGATTGAAACTTGGCTGCTTATTTTGGTATTCTTCTATATTACAATAACAATAATAAGATGTGTGTGGTTTTTTAATTAGAACTGTAACAGATCAATTGATTTTTTTTTCAAATGTTGATCTAATTATGTTGCTAGCAAACCATCCCTACATAAGTATTGGGGTAGATAATAATAACTTTTAAAATCTCCTGATGATCTCCAAGAATTAGGACATGTACGCCTTTTGAGCAAGCTTGCCGAGGCTGGTATTACATAGAAATTATAATTATAGAAATATACTTATTGCTTTAAAAGAATATTTTCTCGGATATCCATGGAATAGTGTGCTATGATATATCTGGAATGATTATGCATATCTATGAGATCATGGTTGTTCTTAGACAATCGGTCTTTATGATATTTTTTCTTTCTTCAGTTTTTACAGTTTATACATGTAATATTGACTTGGAGTAAGGTTAGGTCCTTGGTGTGATCATTTGGTTGTCTTAGTAACAGTTTGACAACTAAAAATAATCATTTATTTGGTTGGTGATTTCTGTGTCTCACCCTCCAGGTAGGGGAATATTTTCTATTATTAATCAACACATCAGATTTGTTTAAAGTCCACAGACAAGAAAATATTCATAAAAGCTGAAGGCCAGACAAGGTTGATCAGTTTCCTCAAATATTGTAAAGCTGAATGTCTTACAATTCTTTCATTAATCTTAATCCTGCCAGGACATGCTGACTGACTATATTCCTATAATATATATATTGCAAATTCTGGTTAGATATTTAGAGTCTATCACTTTTTTTCTTGTGTAATAATACAACTTGATAAAAAAAACAGCTAGAAGGTAATAATTCTCTGAGCAATGTATGATTATTAAAATAAAGAATTATTTAGGCTAGAAGGAACACTAGGCTACATCTTCGTTTCATCCACAGAACGGTGAGAATTGTGATCTCGCAAATGCTGGATACATTTCGAGAGCGTGTATTAGTTTTATTACGGTACCGTCGAGAATGCGGCGCTGCAGTCGCATTGTTTACAACACCGGAATGTGCAGTAGGTCTATTAGGTATGTTTTTTGATAGGGAGGTACACGTGTAAAATTAAATGAGACGCAAGATTAACATTTCAGCACGTTTGTAAAACTATGCATTCGTCCTTATTTATTTGGAGGGTTTTAAAAGTAAATGGTCTAGAAATACTCGGGACGAAATGTCTCTTCCTTTCTCTCAATGGAGCAGACGGGCACCTGAAGCGTACGATATGTCAGCCATATTTAAGATCAAATTCAGACTAAAGTCTGCCCGTTTTTTTCATAATCCCCAAGCTAAGTCTGTTTTAGACTTAAGTAAAAAAAAAAAGACTAAAGTCCAGATAATTCCTCGCGTTTCGTTCCACCTACTTTCAATCCATTCTGTTCCTGTGAGCAAAACATGTTTCGTTCCGTTCTATTCGCGTTTCGTTCCAAACAGTGAAATTATTTTCGTTCTGTTCCGTTTAGGCCCTGTTTCATTCCGTTTTCATTTCGTTCTCGTTGCGGTTTCATTGCGTTTTCATTCCATTCCGTTTGTCAACTGAAACGCTGACACCCCTGTAAGATGCCTTCCCCTCGCCATATATTTTTTATTTTTATTTCATTATATACATCAAATTTCACACTCGGGGAAAATATATTCCGCAACTAGTTAAATCATTATTTATCTTCATGCTTACATAATTCAAACCTTCCAACGGCTGACAGCGGCAACGTTTGGAGGCAGATTAGTCGAGTGAAAACAATGTAAAGTAGTCTAGCGGAAGGGAAATGTAGATTTTGCGTGTTGTGGAGTTCTTAAAAATATTACTTAGTAAGAATCCCTGTCTAAATGCAGGCAAAACACTATACCTACAGTAACCTCCCCTTAATGACTTTATAAGACTTGTCACGGGAACTTCCGTTGATCAAGTAGTAACCTTGGTTAGATTGACCGGATTGTGAGGGTTCCAAGATCGAATTCCGAGATGTATTTTGTTTTGTAATTTTTCTTTCGTAAAAGTTCTGCAAGGTAATTTCTCAGAAATGATTTATTAAAGGTAAATTCATACCCGTAAAACGTTTCCACCTGTATATGTATAGTTTTTGGCAGTTGTTTGGGGATCCTCACGAATCGGTGGCAGTTGGTATATTTGCAAGATAAACAAAATATATTGGAAAGAAATAATCCTCTAATGCATACAATGTATCATGAAAAACCAAAAGGAAATCTTGACTCTGTTATCAAACTGAACTAGCCACATCTGCATGGGTCACCGTTGAAATTGACCAGTTGTAATAATCATCGACATTAAACCTATCAATATGGCCAACATATGTATTTTGCTGAATTTCAATAATGGCAGCCATCAACTTCAACCAAAGGTTGTGGCGAGTATCCGGATCACTCTTTGATTTTAAACAGAATTACCTAACTTTATATACACTGATAAAGGAAAGCATGAACCCGTCACTTATAGGTCGCAAACCCGAGAGCTAGAGGCGAACATCGCCAAACATTCGAGACTGGTAACGTAAAAGTAATGGTTAATGTGTTAGTCATTACTGAAATAGTGAATAGCTTTACGGATCGTCCGAGGATCTGATCTATAAATATGTCATTTCAAATAACACAATGGGAATCACATTAAAAACATTCCCCGATTATGTTTCGATTTTCCGAAACAAATAATACGATATATGTGTAACAGTTCATCAAAGATTGGTTTAAAAAAAAAATAAAAAAAAAAAAATAAAAAAAAAAATAACATTACTTTGAGATATCACAGTTTATCAATCAAATTCACGCTGGTATTGTTTTGAAAATCCAAAAACGTAGCATAGCAACGATAAGAACTAAAGACGACCGTAACCTACACCCAGGTGATTGGGCCTTTAACATTTGGTAATATATATACAGTACACTGCATCATACAGCTAACAAAGAACAAATACATAGATATCGTCTGCCAAATGGTCATAATTATAACAAATTATTTGATTAAGATAAGGTTGCCTGTTTAGGCTTTTGTATAGCTTATACTATGGTTCTGTAAAACACAGAAAACAGAATCGAGATGATTAAGTGACAATCTTCATACGTTCTAAATACTGATATATAAAGTAAAACATATAATATATAAGATGTTATAAGATACCAACAAACTGATTCAAGTCACATTTCATGACGGGAAACAAATTTACAGCAGGATAAACAATAACAGCATTAATATAGCATCATAACTATCATGAGAAATGGAACAAAGAAATAGTTTGCACAGCTAAAGAAACAGCCCCAGGACACGATTGTGCAACCCACAGTGACAAGACTTACATGTACTTGACAACCAGTTTACAATTGGACGGGGAGGAGGGGCAGAAAGGGTTTGTTACTTGCTTGCTCGAAAAATGGTCCGTGAAAGCAAGCGACTGGCCAACCCCTACCAACAAGACTCACCCGACTGTCTACAGTAGAGATGTTGAAGGGAGATGGAAGAAAGAAAAGGCAGAATTTGATTTGGCCTGAGCAAGCAGGTATTTGGGCAACCCCTACCGAAACGACTTACTCGACTGTTTACAATGACAATAGCTGGGATTTGAGGTCGAAAATCCTGGCTTGAGCAGTGAATTTGATAATACAGTAATTGTGTATTCCTCTTTCATAATGTTTTGCTTTTCTTCATATATATCTGCGGTACACTCAAAAAGAAAAGTATTTTTTAATCTATATTTAGAATGTTAAATTACGACGCATTCCTGAACAAATTAAAATGTATTTATGATTTGACTATCAGTTTCTTCCTAAGCATTTTTTAATATTCAAATTGCAAGGTCTACCCTAGCCGCCCGAATCATACACAAATCGGGTATCAAATTGACGATTGGAAAAATTTAGTATTCATGAAGGTTATTTATATAATTTACCAGTCGTCAAAGTAATCTATATCGTAATTGTTCATGGAAGTATTTTGTATATTTCTTATTAGGGACTAATATGGACTAGAGACCTGTTGATGAGCACCTTTGTAATTGTAATGGAAACATTTTACACAAATGACTACGTTACCTGTTATGAGCTTAGTCGTGGTCCGCTGTACAAGGAACAGTGAGGACGAAACAAAACACTGCGTTACGTGTATATCCCTTCACTACTCGGTGTAATATGACAATCAGGCAGAACGACGTACAAGTATAGCAATCAAAACGCTCGTCTACTGTCCCCTACGGCAATGCCGGTCGATTACTGTCACCAAAATACATATATATGATTCGGCTTACACCATGCCTGTGTTTAAAATGTATTTTTTGATGGTTTAATGTAGTAAAGAGATGAGTATTAAGAATCCCTGTTCACATGCAGGCAAAACACTAGAGAATTCCCTATAGCTTTTCATTCAACGAGTAACCTCTCCTTAATCCCGTAGTGCGAATTGGCTAGGGAAGGATCGTTTTCAGCTGTTGATTTTTGTATTTTCTTTATTGTTCTTTTCAGTAAAAGTTCAGGTTCGGGTTATTTTTCAGAAATGATTTATTAAAGGTATTGTCATACTGGTAAAACAGTTAACACTTCTATTTGCGTTTTTTGGCAGTTTGGTGGGGGATCTTTAATGAAAAAACAAAGGAAAAATGTTGATTACATTATAAATATGTCATGACATATTGAATGTGGTGTTTCTAATGGATCTACACAAAGCCCCCTCAATCATAACGATAACTTTTAGACGCTTTGTTTAAGTTCATTTTAGACTGTCTATTTAAAGTCAAGAAATGTCTAGACAACTTCTTTTGGCACGAGTATAATAAATTTAGTCATGCGCAGGACATGTGTTATCACCAAATAGTACGTGCACATGCATATACATTTCTGTAATGCCTCTCTTATACGTGTTCTACCTTTCACGACGTCCATTCATTATCAAATATTTACATTTGCANGGGGGGGGGGGGGGGGGGGGGGGGGGGGGGGGGGGACTGCTCCTCCCAGATCCATCCATCCCGTCAGGGATTTGGATTGATGACATCAGAGTTTATTTATAGATAAAAACAAGTTACGACAGGTTCACAAACAAGATTGGACACGTCCACCAACGTTGTATACATATTAGCTCTTAAAATAAGCAAGTCACAACAGGTAATGCCTTTTTGCAAGACCGAACATGTCCACGGCGAGGGTGACATTGTATATATATACCAGACAGACATTTGAAGACGCCACTAATGGCTCAAGAGATCAAATTGTAAATTTCTTCAGAAAATAAAATTCAAACGTATGTCATTCATTCGAGCGGTAACCAGTTATCCTCAGGACATCACATGTCCAGGTAACAAATGACTATAGCATATCCAATCATTCTCATCAACACCTTTGATCTCTACAGTATGAAAAATGTTGGTTAGGCTATGTCTAATCTGATTTTCACCAAGGACATCACAGTGTGTAAGAGAACATACTGTCCCATAACTAGCTGAAGGCAAAATATACCGACCGATAATGATATTTATAATCAACCAAAGTGAGATGTGTACAACAGTGCTACAACTTTTTATGCAGCTTGTTTTTAGTATTTTTTAAAGATGTACATAAAGCTCATCAATCGGATAGCCCCGGATGACCTCGCACTGACCAGTATATCACACAGTAAAGTAGACTGTCGTCTCGGAATTACGCAAGAAATCGTCGTGAAAAAAGTCAAAGGTGAGCTGAAGATCTGTTTAAAAGAAGACGGGAAGAGTATACAAATAACAGGAGACTATTTTAAAAAGATACTGTTTATATCGGAAAGTTTACAGTGTGTTTGTGTCTTAATACACGGACATGTCAGATATTACAACAGATTGTATCCGTCATACTTCATATCACATACGACCAATACATCAGTCTATGATGAAATGTGAGGATCGATTACAAACGTTCCAAAACTGACCCCAACAAATACATCAGACTCCAAACGAACTCGCCCGTAACGGTGTTTTTTATTCAGGACATAGCGATAAAGTCACCTGTTTCATGTGTGGAGAACATTTAAGCTCCTGGGCATTTTTCGATTCCGTCGAAATCGAGCATAAAAAGTTGTCGACTGATTGTGTGTATTTACAAATGATCATACCCCTATACGTCTAAGGTTACACACCATCATAGTAATTCATAATGGAAATATTTGACGAGAGACTGTATTCCTACATGAGAAATCGTATCGAGGAAAACGCTTATAAGAGGATTGTGAAAAACTTGTTATGTCTAGCGTATGCATTGAGCGTGAAAGACGTCATATCAAAATTGTTTGTAAGTGGAGGATGTGTGGAGGGTCAAGCTAACCAGCAAGGACATGTCTGTGTCATGCCTGATAGTGAAGACATAGTAGATGGATATTTCGAAGAAGCCCTGTGGAGAAACTGTGGCGCCAATTTGCTATTCAGTCCTGTATTCCTTCACACGTGTTACAACCTATAATGGAAGAGGAGTGTTTCCGCTCTGAAGACTATGTGAAACAACATTTCAGTGGGAACATTCTGAAGTTTGTGAAGAAAATAGACATTGTCAGACTGAGACTGTTTTTGTTTGATATGCACACTTAAATCAACCACTAAATAGACGAATGAAAGAACTTATATCGAACTCTTTATTTAATTTTGTGTATGCTTGTATCAACAATCATTTGATCATTTGATGTTATAAGACATTTCATAAAGGAAGTGAATCGATTGAAAATTCACAACAAAATCAGAAACGATTATAATATATCAAATGTGTCTAGCTCAGATGGAGATGTTGGAAAACTAAAAATGTGCAACGTAGAAGAATATTAATGAAATCATTCAATCTATGTTAAAAAGTCGCTTCATAAAACCATAACGACTATCATTTTTTATTCATTTATGTGGAGACAACAGCTCGAGTATGTATTCGTTAACTCATGTATTGTTATTAAAATGTTAACTGATTGTCTGTCTTGTCTTTATTATATTGTAAATGTGAACATTTCTTCAGTATGTATATTTAAATCATTAAATTGTGTGTAAACGAACATGCTTTTTATCATTAGTTTTATATTTTAACAAATCCAGATGGCCGCTGAATGTGACATATGTAGATTGGGTGAGAGATTAAAAATCCAAATGTGCGAGTTTAATCATCACCATAGCCAAAGTCTATGATGATGATGATGACCTAGAAATCATAGAATTTTATAAAGTGAATGGAAAGACAAGTGGTAAATTGACAATCAACATTGACAAGACATTTAAAGCCAGGATCTTAGTACATAGGAAAGAACTGTCCTTCAGACCTTTAGAGTGGCCTACCTCTTCACTTTGGTTCATACAATAACAATTCAAAATTATTGTCAAAATTACAAAACTATGCTGTTTGCTTGGGAAATCCTGATGAGGAATTTCAGAGTCTTGTCCCAGTTGGGAGTGGGCTAAGTGACAAGAGTTTATCGGAAATATATGCTTTTAGAGAAGGAAAATTTGGTGCTCAAATGGGAAATGAGACTTGTTGAAGGACGTACAATTGTAGGTGTTGTCGGTGTACTACATACCGAAGGAGTTTGCGGACACAGAAACACAGACTAGAAGAAAAGTCAAAGCTCTCTGACAGAAATCTGATTAAAAGTACATATAAACACAAAGACATGACGAAAGGGGTATTAATCGAAAAAATAAGACAGCAGAAAGTGTGTATCAACTCATTGCAACATGAGCTTGATCGGAACAGCCGAGAAATCAACAGACAGATTCTTAATTGTTGTTCCTGACTATCAAAACCAGGAGATTGGAGACCTTGTTCGTTCATGTCAGGATGACATTGGCAAAGCCTCTCCAAATGAAAATTCTCTGCAGCGACTATTTTGGTATTAGCAGATAAGGTTTTGCAAATCAGGAAAAAATGGTATGAGATGGCATCCCATGATTATAAGATGGTGTCTGTATCTTCAGCTAAAGCCTACGATGCGATGCGGGATTGTGGATTTGTAAACTTGCCAAGTGCTAGAACTTTGTTTGACTATTCCCACTATATTAAAAGTGCTTTAGGATTTCAAGGAGATGTTGTCAAGATGTTACATGAGAAAGCAACAAAAAAAGGACTATATACCAAAGATGAACAATATAAGTACTTTGTCTCCCTTTCGTTGCAATTATTGTGTTGTTTATCATTTATTGTATGTTGTACTGTAATATGTATGTCAACTGTCATTTTACATGTTATGTCTATAATCTATTTCCTGAAATACACATTATTATTAGGGATTTCCATTTCGGATGGAAATACCTATTGTTATTGTTATGTTTTTAGGGATTTCCATTTGGATGGAAATACCTATTGTTATTGTTATGTTTTTTCTTATTAGCGATTTCCATTTCGGATGGAAATACCTATTGTTATTGTCATGTTTTTTTCTCATTCTTATTTCACGAAATCTTGTTAACACATTTATCTCAAGAACGAACAAAGACGGTACGTCCATATGTCAGTACATGATAGAGGACAACGAACTCCAGACACCCGAACAAAAATCATGATCGTAATGTCAAAGGTCAAGGTCACAGATCTAAAAATCGATTTTTTAAAACATTTTTTAGAACGACCATTACTTCATAATCGTTCGTTGTTCTGCATGAACGTTATGCGGATCTTGTAGATATTGGTCGGGAATAGCTTTTCCCCATGACATGTTTTCAGAGAATATGTCAAGTTAAAAGCCTCGCTATGGGGTCAAATATAGGTCAAAAATGAAAACCTCAAAATGAGTTATATTTTTATCTCATCTTAAAGGGCATGTTCTATTAAAGGTATGTAAACAGTTTCATGATCATAGCTTCAAAAATGACGAAGATATGCCACTTTGAAAAGTTTCATTTTCCCGCCAAAAGTCAAAATTTCCAAAATTTACTAAAAACGCGTCTTCTCCTAATTTGGTACATCCATAGTATGTAACTTTGCCTACAAAAATACCACATAGCATTGACCTTTACCTACATTCAAGGTCACAGGTGTCAAATGATCTTGTGGACACTCTATCTCAAGTACGAATAAAGATATAGCGTTCATATTTCAGTACGTATAAGAGGATAAGAAACACATGGTATGCAAACAAATTCATTATCATAATGTCAAGGGTCAAGGTCACAGATCTAAAAATAGAGTTTTGAGTTTTTTAAAAACGTTTTTTGAACGAATTTTTTAAAAACGTTTTTTGAACGACCATATCTTCGAAAGCTTTCGTTGTACTGCATGAACGCTTCATACTTCTTGTAGAGATTAGTCGGGGCTAATTTTTTTCTACATGTTATCAGAGAATATCAAGGTCAAATATAGGTCAAAAATAAAAATCATAAAATTAGTTCATTTTTTTCAAATATTCAAGAACAAGGTCTTTTCAAGGTATTTCCAAAGTTTCAAGGTCATAGCATCAAAAATGACGAAGATATACCACTTTGTTATTAGGGATTTCCATTTTGTCCTTTTTGTGCGATTTTGAAGTGTTTTCAGTACTCTAAGTACTTTGATTTATATCAAGACATCGAATACACGCTGGTTATACTACATCGATTACTACGCAGTCTCAATCTTAAAAGTATGGACAGTTTACATCTCTACTGCAGTGGGTAAACATCAGCCTTTCTTTGGCATGGCAAACCCAAGCGATATAGACAAAAAGCTAGGTTCAATTCATCATCCTGATGTGCATAGAGGACCGACTATATGACGACATTACGGACTACATTCGTAGAACAACCAATCCCATTGGTTGCCTATATTTATCCAGGCTTTCTCTGACGTCATTTCGCACTCTGGGAATCCCACACCACTCAGTCAGCTGCTGTAGACTAGCACACATTCAAAAGGGCAATAACTCGTTACAGAACATTCAAACTACGTAGAGACTGTCTCCTTACTGTGGTCCTATTGAATCGCAGATCTGTCCTTATCCACAAACAAGGTAAATCTTCCAAACTTACTAGGCATAATAGTCAGCTTCAAAATGTCCAGGAACAATTTACTCATTATATGTTTAAATGTTTGTTTTCTATTTTTACTCAATAATATCCAAAGACATTCATTATGATATTTTATAATATATCACTGATGTATTTTCATAACTTCGGTATGTGTCGAGCTTTGTTGGAATTTGCCATATGTTGTAAGCAGTAGCTCCTCTGGTTCTTCCTGGTGTTACGGTAATGCCATGATGTATTGGTACCTCAACCAGATTGTTGATAATTTTGTAGAACATGAGCGTCCTGTTTTTGGATCTTCGTTGCTCTAGTGGCTCCCTAGCTAGTTGACGCAGCATGTTTGTGACACATCCTGGTTCCCTGTTGAAGTAGTCCCCTGTGGGGAATCTGGCAGCTTGTCGCTGGACTCTCTCCAGTTGGTCATTCTGTTGTTGAAGACGTGGATCCCAGACAGTGGAGGCATACTCAAGCACGGGCCTAACGAGAGTAGGATAAGCCTGGGCCTTGACTTCTCTGGTGCATCCCCTAAGGTTTCGCCGAAGGAATCCAACTGATCTTGCAGCCTCGGGAGAGGTTTGGTTTATGTGCTCACGCCAGGAGAGATCCGAGCTGATATAGGCTCCAAGGTATTTGCTTCCGGGGACAGTCTCTAGGGTTTGGCCGTGGAGTTGGTAGTCGGTGTGGATAGGGTTTCTTTTCCTGGAAATGTTGATGGTGATACACTTGTCCGGGTGAAACTCCATCTTCCAGTCTCGCTACCACTTTTGCAAGGCATTGATGTCGTCCTGAGTCTCGCGGCGTTTCTCATTCCACTGCCTGAACAAAACAATCATGCGCGTTTTTGCGAGATCTGCGTGAGTTGCCACTCTCTGTATCATACGTCTCTGGCTATGCATTCCAATGACGTAACGGTTTTACCGGGGTTCCCGCACGTGGGTGGTCTTTCCAAGGTTATCCCCTAGGCTATACATTCCAATGACGTCACGGTTTTACCCGGGTCAAAACTTGGGGTCAGATCCTCCCTGTTACCTGAGTCTCGCGGCGTTTCTCATTCCACTGCCTGAACAAAACAATCATGCGCGTTTTTGCGAGATCTGCGTGAGTTGCCACTCTCTGTATCATACGTCTCTGGCTATGCATTCCANCCCCCCCCCCCCCCCCCCCGGCTATAAATACCGGGTCACTGATCCTCCTGCGCAGGGAGGATTTGGGAGGATCTGGAAGGATCTGGGAGGAGCAGTTACCGGTACCTACTATCTACACACCGTGCATACATCGTTCACACACCGTCCGCACATCGTCCACACATGGTGCGCACAACTGTGCGATTTAGCAATCGTTCGCCCCTTTGTGCGCTTCTCTCCGCACAACTGTGCGATTTGGTATCATTTGTAGATCAAAATTACGATAATGTACACTGTGTATATATCTGTAACTTCTCATCACATTAATCAAGATTATACAATTTCACAATTCGTGTTACACACTGACAGTATTACAGCGACCGTTAGGTATATATAGGCTGTCAAGAATGGGTTTGGCTCCAAGGTAACAGAGCAGGTAAATAACAATTTTATGAGTGTCCGGAGTTTTACCTGACCAGTTCTGACACACAGAGCTGATATGCGTTACCGTTTGATCGTAATGAATAGTATTTGTTATTTGCATTCGTTTGCCTATAGCTCCCCTTCACCTGAGTTTCACGCCCTTGGCCTTACCCGACGAGTTACGTAAGTGCCCCAGGCGGGGAGAAAACTACGGTCCAGGTACATGTACAAAGTGGTTATGTTTACCTGTAAACGGGATTGTGTTGTAATTCGATTAAGTTTGTTTAAAAACACAGAAAACACAATTTCTAAATATTAGAATGTATAGACAGAAAGATAAATTATAGATGTTCCTAGAATAAAGAAACATACGTAGACATCAAGTTTATATGTTTAAACGCGAAACCGTATAAATTGTTACGGCATTCCTCAATTTACACCAACCACGATTGTTATCGCACAACGTCCGTCCATCATGCGCACAGATGTGCGCAAGCACTGTGATCGTCCAGCTTTTTATCGTTCGCCCATCGTGCACACACCGTTCACACACCGTGCACACATCGTGCGCACACTGCACATCGTGTAACGTTGTGCGATCCCACAACTGTAATAAATTAGAATTACCATGTCGGTTGTACATGTATACTACTTTCTGGCACCAAAAAATATACAGAACTTCCTTATTTCTGAGAATGTGACAATTATAATTTCTGTGCCGAGCGGCGCGAGGGGAATTTTTTCTTTTCTGAAGATGTATTACTTAACTATTTCATGTACTGCCCAGCGTAGAAAGCAAGATCTTTTCGGTATTATTCTAGGTTATATTTTATAACATATATAGTGTATTTATAATTTGTGATGGCCGAACGGAGCGGGTGTTAACAAAATCTCTAAAATATTGTTAAAATCAGAGACGTATATACGTCTCTGTTAAAATGTAGGTTTTTGGTTAAGATGTTGATGTTTATGTCATTCCCTGCATGTGCTTGTAGTTTAGGCGAGCATTTTAGCAATTAAGTATTGATTTATTTTGTCATAAATATGAATTATGATTTAACTGTTTGTCTTTTATTGTGAATTTGTACGCTTACATATGCACAAGGGCAACACCTAATGAAAAGGATATACATGCTAGGTTTTTATGCTAACATTGGTTGTTATTCACCTGATAAAGTGATGCTAAGGAGGGGGCTTTATTGTCTTTGAAACTTTTGAAATTTATATTTTTTAATTGGTATAATCACGGACTTAGATAATCTAATCTAATTCCGTGGTATAATCATGAAACCACAGGTGAAAATACAGGTTTATCTATCATGAAATGGACTCTACCTTTGAAATAACACTTTACCTATATACCTAATTCCAACAGATGGTATATATATATAGTCCTCTCTCAACTGACAGGGTGATCACCACACTATGACATTAGAACAATAAGATTAGGTAGACAGTCCGTTGAGCCTTCACCACTGACCTGACTGCAGACCCTACTAATATAAAGACAATAGAGGTTTAATCCCCTATTGTAAAGAGTATAAGTAGTGGACTCCTTGTTTGGGCAACACCCTTAGGTATATATAGATATTCAAACTGCTGGCAAGGGTAAGCCATAGAAAATCATAGTTCAAGGGATGGTTGATATTAGAAGGAAATCCCATATGAAATAAAAGAAAATCTTCAAAAACCTTGGTCCAGATTATTTTTGGACACAGAAAAAAGGGTGTTGCCCGGGCAACTAGGGCAACACCTCTGGTCGCCACCGTATAGCCTCTTTGAAAGCTGTGTCGTTGATGGGAATTTAATTACCATGCAGCACGAGACACAATTCTTAGCGTATTAATACAACACCGACCGGAACTACAATATCCAATGTAAATAAACATGACGGCTGCTGAAATATCGTTGGGCATTGTGAGACTTGACAATGACATTGTAAATTCATGTGCAAAATAAAATAAAAAATACTTTTACAGACCCGTACACGTTCGCTGTTCCACCTTGGACGCAAACGGTACGGAAGTGGTACGCATGTGCGTGTACGCAAACGGTACGGAAGTGTTACGCTAACGGTACGGAAGTACAACGGATGACGCTTACAAACGGTGATTCGTTTGTGGTGACAAGAACGGGTTAACATAAAAAGCGGAAGCATGTAAAATATCTAAAACGAAACGAACAAACCCACAATGCATAGGAAGAAACGTCAGTAAACTGTAGGCTACGAGGAGGCACATAAGAATGATTTAAATTTTGCCATTTCGTTTGCATAATGGATAAGTGTGAAACAAACAGAAAGGTCTCGTGATTTATAAAGATAAAGGTCGATCAAATATTGGTACATGTAATATATCCATCACAAAGACCTGAGGTACGCTAACAGATCAACGCGACACACAAATAATAATAAGTTATGGTCAGAAGTATTTCCACCTGCTTACCGAATAAAAGACTAATTAATATTGACTGTAGGTAAACTTGTTACGGTTTTTTTTTAACGAGAAACGTAATAATTAATAAGCCTAATAATAAAAAAATGATATAATTTCAGACTCCTATTTCTATTTTTTATATCGTCTTTAATACTTCCATACACTTTTAGATTTTTCGTAGGATTTGGAGACCGTTAACGTGCTTAATTATTAGTACATGCAAATACATGCATCGGAGATTTGAAATGTATACATGTTATACCATGTCTATTAATTAAATTTCATTCACAGATAAACATTTTTTTTGTTATACATCTTTCATTTTATTATGAAAATGTAGTTGATTCTTGTTTAGGTATACATTGTACGTGTATATTGTTACGGGAGTTATTATATATTTTTTTTTTCAGTTTGAAAGGCAAGCTCGTGCATGTAGGAAACTATTATAAATAAGAAAAATAATGTGTACTAAATATATGTGTGACAATGTGAAAATATTGATGTTTTAATAAAGGCTGTAATAAAATATTTTTAAATTAAATTAATTGTTGCGCTGCGTATATCGTGCTGTTCGCGCATACATGTGCTGTGTACGATCACTGTGCCGTTTACCTGTGTTGTTGTTGTTCACGTGAGTATGTTGTCACATGTCACTTGTCTTACCTTGTTACGTCCATATAAGGTAATTGTTCTAAATATAGGTGTTACCTCGTATTCGTTAGTGGTCAGTCCAGTTGTCTTTGTTACATGTTTTGGCACAGTTTTTAGTATTCATTAGTTTAAACAATATTTTATTCAATATAATCAACAATATTACAAATACAACTGTAAATATGGGATGGGAAAACAAGCTTGGAGCTTATATTAATTCCTTTCCCAAACAAATCAAAAGGCAAATGAATCTTCGGTACTGGAGTACACCTTATTTCAATATGGAATGAATAATAATAAGGTTTAACAGATAACATATATACATGTACATGTGGTGAATAGAATTGATAATAGACATGATTTATGACGCCATAAATTGCTAGTCTGTATGTTCAGGTCACCTTATTGTATTGAATACCGTTAAATGATACAGCACACTAAGTTTCCATATTTAAAACAATTGGTACAAAAATATTAGCTAAAACGTTTACTTAGTTTAATATAATTTTGGACTGTCAAAAATATTTCCTCATTTTTCTGTTTGGAGTAAATATCATTACCCCATAGAAGTGTTTTTTCAGTAAGAATAATATCTAACTGATGTAGTGTATTTTGTCTGATTGTGGTATAATTGTCACAAGATAGTAAAAAATGATGGGTACTTTCAACTAATCCGCAGTTACATAATGGACTTTCCTCTAAATTTCTTATGTATAAGTGTTGTTTAAGATTACTACATTTAAGCCTTAATCGTGTATGTAAAATTTGAAGATGTCTACTTCCAATATTAAAATATTGAGGTATTATTACTTTATCCTTTCGTAAAAAACTTTTAATTATGTTAACGGACGGATTTTCACGAATATCTACAGGTAATGCATTCCATAATTGTACTGAGGAATTTAAAAACGAGTCTTTATAAAATTGAGTTCTACATCTAACAGAATGTAAATTGTTTGAATTTCTAGTATTATGCATATGACTATCTGATACTTTCCCTGGGATTAAGTTTGAGAGATAGGATGGAGTTTTCTTATGATACATTTTGTGGAACTGTAAGATTTTATGATTTTCCCGTCTATTAGATAATTTTTCCCAGCCCACATCTTTATACAATAAACTAACACTTGACAATTTTGTAGCACCTGTAACTATTCTCGCAGCTTCTATCTGGACGTTTTCTAAATTTTGACATAGATAGTTTGGTAAATTGTCCCAGACAATATCAGAATATTCCAAACTTGGTCTAATAAAAGAAAAATATATTGTTTGAAGAGAATTCCTATCAAGAGTGTTTCTTAAATTTCTTAATACAGCTAGTCTTGGTGATACTTTTTTCAATATATAATCAACGTGATTTTTCCAAGAACCATCATCCCCCAACAAAACTCCTAAATGTTTATGAGATTTTACAGTAGATACATTAGTATTGTTCATAGTTATAGGAGCATAAATTCCTTGTATGGTTTTGCTGCTTATTAATAACAATTCTGTCTTGTCTGGATTGAATTTTACTAACCACTTGTTTGCCCATGTGTGTATCCTTGAAAGATCATTATTTATAGTATTAACAGCGACGGTAGGATTGTCAACTATTATATACAAGGCAGTGTCATCAGCAAATAATTTTATTTTACAATTAATTTCATTAACTATATCATTAATATAAACTAGATAGAATAGAGGACCTAAGATTGAACCTTGGGGTACGCCTGGTTTAATATTGTAAGTTTCCGAAGAAAGCCCATTTATAACAACTCTTTGACTTCTGTCAGATAAATAATTTTCACACCAAGATAATAATTTCCCAGAGATACCTGATTTTTTTAATTTCTGTACAAGACCCCTATGCCAAACTCGCTCAAATGCTTTACTTATGTCGCAAAATACAGCTATAACCTCTTTACCCGCATCCAAAGCCCTCCCGATATCGTTTGTAATGTCTAATAACTGATTAGTTGCAGAATCCCCAGGTGTGAAGCCTGATTGACATTTAGTGAAATAATTTGTGTCTAAAAAAATTGTAGACATGTTTGAAAATACACCTTTCCATAAGTTTGCCAACAATACTTATCAAAGATATAGATCTATAGTTTGAAACAATAAATGTATTACTTTTTTTAAAAACTGGTGTAACATTAGCTACTTTCCAAATTGAAGGATATATACCGCAGTCGATGGATTTGTTAATTTTTTTTAGTAAGAATTGAAATCACTGACTCGGTTTTTGCTTCTTTAATGATTCTTGGACTTATATTATCAGGACCTGAAGCTTTAGAGATATCTAACATACTTATTGCATCTTCAACATCTTGTTCCGTAATGATAATATTTTCAAGTTTATTTTCAGGAGAAATTAAATTACCTGGTAATGTGACATGAGAGTCGTCAATTGTAGACTGACTTAGAAAGTAATTATTGAAAAGATCTGCTTTTTGTTTATCATCCCCATAGTTTGCATTATTATGTATCAATGTTGGTATATGAGATGTTTTGGTTGAAACTTTTGTAAAAGTATTAATCAGTTTCCACCAATCTCGTGTCGATGTAGACATACATTTCATTTTACCAGTTAACTTTAAAATATATTCACTTTTTGCTTTCCTAATGGCATCGACACATGTATTTCTTGCCTGTTTAAATCGCTGCCAATAATATGGATTGTGTGTGCGTTTAGCTTTCCTATGTAGTCTTTTCCGAACCCTTATTAATTCCCTAACTTCGTCATGCATCCATGGTGGTTCATTATGTCTTATTAATACGTTTTTATTAGGAATACATTTTTTTGCGGATCCTATAATAGTAGCATTAAAAAAAATAGCGAATTCATCAATGGTTAAGTTTTCAAGTGGGCCATTCCAGTCAATATCATTTAAACTATCACAAAAAAAAATATAATCTCCATTCTTATATAACCAAATATGCCTTTCAATATTTGTATTAAGAGTATTACGACCAATATCTAAGAATGTGTAGATGGGACAGTTATATCTAGTTTCAGCAGGTAAAAACGATTCGCCAACAACAACTTTTTTAATAACATTTAAATCATTTGTCATAAATATATCTAAAAGAGAGGATGAGTGTTCTGTAAAATGAGTAGGTTCGTCAACAAGTTGAATGAAATTATATCTATACATTATATCAATTATACGACTAGGGTTAATAGCATAGACAGAGCTAAAGGGTGGATGTAATTTATATCCAGAAGTTTGAGTCTTGAAGTCTTTCTCTAGATCTGGTACGTACATATATAGATGTGACAAAGTCTTCTTCTGTAATTGGTTTATGTTAAATTATTATATTAATGAGATTTTGGATAAAGTAGCATTAATTATACTGTGAAATTGTATACGTACTTTTTATAAAATTAGCAGAATCTTGATCTTACGTACATGTATATTCAATCGATACATAGATAGCTCTTTTTAAAGTAATGTATATATGTGTTTATCAACATGATGTAAATTGTGATATACATGTCTCTTTTACAGAGATTTTAGTTTTCGATTGAGAACGGATATAGATCTTCATTCGTGTAAACCCCCGACCCATAGTTGGGGTAGGTATTTTAATATTGTATGTGATAATGTAAACAAGCGCTAATTGATAAGGATAATTGTATTCAATATAATCATGTATAAGTAATTTATGTAAGTAATTTCAACTATTGATTATGATGAAGTCAGTCATTGTAAAGTTATTCCTATTTTTGAATAACCTATTGTGTGTGAACGGATCAAATATGTATGCACCGAATGTACATGTTAGGAATTATATATGTGAGCGCTGTGTTTCATTATGTAATCAATTGTATTGTGTCTTTGTAGGGTTTTTTGATTATGTTCCACATATTGTGGGAATAAACCCGTAAACAAGAAATCTGCGTCGACCTTGACTTTTCATTCAATTTTACATATGTATTTTTTATATTCATGATATGCACCTCAAGTATTAATGAGAATATAGGTTTTCTTTATCGATCATAAAAATGTAGGTATCTATACTGACTTTTCTACAGGTAAATGTTACCTGTCTGAAGCCTGATACTGGAGAAACTATGACTGTCTGGCACACCATGAGGGGTGTGTACTGCAGAGAGTTTAGGGGTCTGATGTCAGATAACATAGGGACTGAGACCACAGTCAAACTTCAATATGTACATGTACGTTTGTACCTAAAAGGCGTGGATCAAATTGCAAGGAGGGTGTGGGCTTGGGGCGATAGCTTTCTGATCAGGGTCCAGGGGCAATTAGTCATGGTAAGTAGAGCAAAGTAAAAGGGCGTGGGTAGGGGGAGGGGTTTATTTAATACATACATTTATCACTCATTTATAACATTTTTCCCTTTTAGGGGGGGGGGGGGGGATCAATGTATATCTATATGAGGATGCTCAAAATCTCTTGTCTCTAGTTCCCCATGAAAACGTTATGGCGTTGAGGGAAGATGATGACATTTTCCTGAGATTTCAAGTTAATGAGACTCCATAATTAAGTAATTTTTCGGGAAACTGGTGATGGGGAATGGTACCGCACACAAAATCAAGTGAAAATGTTTGCTTTAAAGTATACGTCTCTGACTGTTGTCAGATTTTTTATAGACAACGCCACAATAGATGAGTGGCAAAACTACATAACATTTTGTTTGTCTGTGCTCAATACATGTAAGTGTAAGTGCTACAATATTTCATATTTTGTCATACATGTAAGTAACCTCATCGCCTGGTTCAAGTTCAAGTTCTTTATTACTTTGAGTCGTTCGACTCACCAGTTACAAAGTAACAAAATTTGTGATATTAACTGTGCAATATACAAAATAACATTACACACACTCACAACAGTATTACAAGTGCAACTTTATCTATTTATAATAATTAGGTTCTTCTCGAATTTGCAAATTTTATATATTTCCCTAAGTTCGTTATTTCTTTTGTATTTTTCACACTCAGTAATACTTTCAATTTAAACATGCTTGGCTTTTTGATATTATAAGTTTTCAAAACAATTGCTCGCAAATCAGAATGACATGATCTTCAACATCATCTAAATTAATTTACAAACATTACACACTCGACGATTCAATGTTTTGATATCGCCAATTTTCTTATTGTCATTAATATAATATTCCCAAATATACCCTAGGTCAGGTTAATCCTAGCCTCTGATATTATATCGGCCAGCCTGGATATTTAACGTTTAATGAACATTTTCATAACATGCAAAGTCAACCATATCCACATATAGCGCCGCACTCAGTGCCCTTTCCTACAGTTAACACTGTTCATGGTCAGTCATGCGAACCGGCACGTGTACATGTAACACATAGTACGCCTTACTCCCAACTACCCGGTGTACACTCCCCAGCGTATGGCCAGCCCTACGGACTTTCACCACCTCCATTTCCTCCGCTGATACCATCGCCATCTCCGCCCCAACAGACCCTCCCGCCTCCTTCCATGCAGCCGCCTCCCCCCACTCAGCCGCCGTCCACAACATCAGTGGTGACAATGCAAATGCTTTTTACTATGTAATATAAACTTGATTAATGGGAGACTCGATAGATTTTATAGTTTTTTAAAACTGCAAAGAGATATCCTTGACAATGAGGAGAAGCACCACCATGAGAAAGATCAACGGATATCAGAAATGGAGATGCTCAACAGGGAACTCGCGACTGAGAACTACGAGCTTAGGGAACAATTTCTCAGACTTCAAACTCACTCAATGAAGTACAACTTAATATTTTCGGGTATCGCAAGCGAGGCTAGTATTGATGAGGAAAACACAGAGGAAGTTCTCAAAACATTTATCGAGCACCATCTGGAGATAATGGATGCCAAGAACATAGCGTTCCAACACGTGCATCGTCTCCGCCCTCGTAGTGATGGCAAACCGAGGAGCATTATTGCCAAATTCGTAAATCACAACGATTGATCGTGTGCTTAAGGCCTCACATGAAAAGCTTCGCAATAAACCGGAACACTCCATCCAGCTGCAGTATCCAACTGAGATCAGTGACCGCCGTTCTGCCCTCTATCCGATTATGAAAGAGTTCAGACGAAAGGGCGACACGGCCAAAATAGTGTACGATACATTATATGTGAACGGTATCCCCTACCAACCAGCCGAATCATCTTGTAATCAGCGATGGGATACCCGCCCAATCAGCGATGGGATACCCGCCCACCCACGGCCAATCACCACCCTAACCATCGCGCACCCTCAGGCATCCACCACGCACCCCCTGGCGTTCAACGCGCACCCTCTGGCAGCCACCGCGCACCCTCTGGCAGTCATCGCACACCCTCTGGCAGTCAACGCGCCCCTCTCGCTCCTAACAACGCCTTTCCTCCAGGACAAGTGATTACACCCTCCCATCAGATCCCAAACCCGACACTCAGGCTCAACGAGAGACTGTCCTATGGGACAATGCATCAGACACCTCAAACTTTGCACCAGATAAGCCCAATGAACTTAAGTTTGGCTTCCTAAATGTATGTGGAATGATATCTAAACTACTTGATCCCGAATTCCAAACCTAATGTTTTAATTTGTGCGGAAACAAAAATTGATGAATATGATGAGCTGAATCTACCAAATGGTTATGTATCCTTTTCAAAATATAGAACTAAATCTAAACATAAATCTGGAGGTATAACTGTTATCTTTAAGAAATGCTTATCCAATTACGTACGTTTTCATAAAACACAGTCTGAATATGCTCTGTGGCTTGAAATATCTAAAGACCTGTCTCTCCTAAATGAGAATATACTTATAGGTTGTGTATATATCCCTCCTGAGAATTCAAAGTATTCCTCAGACAGCGCATTCACAGAAATTGAGGATGAGTTGATTATGTTATCACATGAAAATAAAAAAAAAATCATGCTTGTGGGCGATTTTAATTCAAGAACTTCTTAAATCGTAGATTATATTGAACCCGATGAAAATGTATACAACATTTTAGACATTGTTGAAAACAATTTGATTATCGACAATATGTTTTCTCTCCAGCGATTAGTGAAACATGATATCCCCCTTTCAAGTTTTAACTATGGGTCAAAACTAATCGAAATGTGCAAACGATTCTCTTTATTTATTGCAAATGGACGAGTTTCTTGTGATAAGTATATAGGGAGAACTACCTGTAAAGATTCTAGTGTTGTCGATTACCTTATATTGACTGCTGATTTTTTCCCGTTAATAACATATTTTGAAATTAATGATTTTAACCCACTTTTTTCAGACGTGCATAATCTAAAAAAATTCTCGTGTATGTTTCCGGGAAAAACAATTATTCACGAAAAAGAAAGTCTTTCAGACGGAGACTATATCAGATGGGATTACACGAACTCGGCAAATTTTTCACAAGAAGTGAAAAACAACTTACATAGAATTTATATAAATCTAAATAATGTTTTACTTAGTGATACTATCACCAACGAACAGGTAAATGGTCTAGTGACCGACATATCCACTGTGTTAACAAATAGCGCCACTAATACAATAGGTGTGTCGCACCGTCGTAAAAATAAGTACAAAATGAAAATAAGCCATGGTTTAACCACGATTGTAAACTTGCTAGAAACGCCTTTACTAAATATAAAATTAGATATAAATTGAACAAGTTAACGGAAACCAAGCACACGATGAATAAAAAAGAGAGAGAATACAGAAAACAACTAAGGAAAAATTACAAAAAATATCAAGACAAATGCACAAAAGAATTAAGAGAGAATTCCAAACGAGACCCTAAAGCATTATGGAAAATACTTAATAAATTTTCACAAAAAAATATTACATCAGACATACCTATTGACGTCCCATATGGCTATTTTAAGAAACTTAATTCACTCGTAGAGGACTGTAATAATGACGAGGTTGATAACGACAGTTTTGATAATGATGATGACGTCAACAATACATTGAATGGACCAATTACTGAATCAGAAATACAAAAAGCTATAAAATCATTAAAAAATAATAAAGCGTCCGGCCCGGACCGCATTTTATATATAAATGAATATCTGAAAAATTCCCCACCGGAAATGACCACAGTCTATTGTAAATTGTTCAATATAATATTGGACACGGGAATTATTCTGGAAAGTTGGATAGTCGGTATTATCAAACCAATATACAAAAATAAGGGAAGTCCAGAAGACCCTGATAATTTTAGAGCTATCACTTTAATTAGTTGTCTTGGTAAACTATTTACTTCAATTATCAATACCCGTCTTAATGAATATAAAAAACAAATTAATTTAATATCTCGAAGTCAGAAAAGGTCATTCAACTATAGACAATGTTTTTATTATGCATATTCTCATTTCTATATATCTTTCAAGTGGCAAAAAGCTATACTGTACTTTTATTGATTTTAAAAAGGCATTTGATACCGTCTGGAGAACAGGTCTGTGGCAAAAATTACATAGCAGCAATATAAACGGGAAATGTTTCAAAGTTATCTATAACATGTATAATAATATTAAATCATATGTTCAATTCAACTCGAAAACGTCAGATTTTTTCCCCTGCTTGATCGGGGTTAGACAAGGGGAAAATTTATCCCCCTTTCTTTTTTCAGTATTTCTTAATGACATTGAAAGTTATTTTGCTTCTTTAAGTTGTGTTCCACTCGAAAATGTACGGGATAAGCTGTATAATGAACTACATATTTTTGTAGAANCTCCTATACGCTGATGACAGTGTTCTATTTTCAGAAAGTCCAGAGGGACTGCAGAGTGCTTTGAATGTATTCCAGCAATATTGTAAGATTTGGAAGCTTAATATAAATGTAAATAAAACAAAAGTCATGGGTTTTCGTAAGAGGAAAAGTAAACAACAACATGTATTTGTATAACAAAATGAAATTTTAGAAATTGTAGATAATTTTACTTACTTTGGAATAACATTTGATTACAATGGCAGTTTTGTAAACGCAAGACGCAGATTGTTCAACCAGGCCCAAAAGTCAATATTTGCTATATACAAAAAAATCAGGAACCTTTCTCTTCCTATAGATTTACAATTAAAACTATTTGATTCTTTAGTGGAACCGATTCTATTGTATGGATCGGATGTATGGGGATTTGAAAACCTGAAAATAATCGAACAGACTCATCTTAAGTTTTGTAAAAGTATTCTTAAAGTGAGATCTACAACGTCCAATTTTATGATTTATAGCGAGCTAGGTCGTGTGCCATTGGAAATAAATGTTAAACTAAGAATGTTAGGTTTTTGGAATAGAATAATTAGTAATGAAAACAAACTCAGCAGCATATTACTACGACTAGCTTTACATATGCAAAACGATGATACTCTTCCGTTCAAATGGATTAACTATATAAAAGGTATTTTCAATGAAACGGGATTTTCTTACATATTTGATAATAAATTACATATGCCTGATGGATTTTACAAATGCATTTTAAAACAACGGCTTAACGATCACTTTGTACAGCAATGGTTCGATGACATTACTAGCTCATCTCGTGGGCAGTTCTACACTCTATTTAAAACGGAATTTGGTCTAGAAAAATATTTATTAAATCTGCCAGAACATATCAGAACACCAATAACAAAACTGCGCACCTCGAATTTGAAGTTTCCAATTGAAACAGGTAGATGGTATAACATACCCCGAGATAATCGACTATGTAATTTGTGCGCGGAAAGTGTCGGAGATGAATTTCATTATATATTTGAATGTAATAATATAACTATATCCACCTTACGTAACAAATATATTCCCCGTTATTATTGCACAAACCCAAATATTTATAAGTTTAAAGGTCTTTTATCATTATGCAATCAACGAGTTCTGACAGGTTTATCTATTTTCCTAACCAAAATGGCTCCTCTTTTGTGAATGATGCATATGTATAACTGTTAATAGTTAAATAACTTGGGAATTATATGTATGGTTGTTTTTTATGTTTGCTTTGTATTTTCCATTGTATGTCATATCATGTTACTATACCGTACCGGTTCTTATTTGAACTGTCCATTCTTTCAGTTATACATGTGTATACAAATATTGTACTTCATTTTCCATATCTGCAACTTTATTTCCTCATGTAACACATATTATGTGTCTGAGTGTCAATACAATCTTGCTTGTATGCATGCATGCACCTGTCCATCCTGTCAAAATCTAATATAATAAAATCTGAAAATCTGAAATCTGATATATATTGTCCACTGTGTAACTTGCTAAAGGCGCTAAGTGGTACTAATTGGTCAGCTGTAAAAGGTCAATTATCTTTTTCATTGAACCATGTAACATTACAACTGTGACATCTTTCATGAGTTAGAGACAATCTTGTTAGAATACTCTGAATCTAAGAACGTGATGATTATAGGTGATTTAATGCTCGAACACGCACAACTGATGATTTTATAACTTACGATACCATTCATGAGAGTGTCAGAAACCACATTGAATATATTTTCAACTACTTAGTTGATGATGCTGATGACAATAGGGTAAACCCAGATCCTGGTACGAATGTCTATGGTGCTAGATTAATTAAGCTATGTAAATCTTCTGGTCTGCGAATCAGAAATGGTAGAGATATAGATGGATCATCAAATTATTTTACTTTCTGTGGATCAAATGGGATGAGTGTGATAGACTATATGTTAATGCCCTTTTCTTTGTTCTCAACTGTGAAAAAGTTTGTAGTATGTAATTTTACAGAGTTTTCTGATCATGCTCCTTTACATGTACAGTTATATGGTAAAGGGGTGTCCACAATTAATGATACTGTTGAAGGCAATTGTAACGGTAGGGACAGTCCGAAATATATATGGAATGATGAATATAAACATCAATTCACAGAGTCATTAAATATAAATTCTGACAAGCTTAAGGAACATGTCCAGATCAGGGGGGAATTAAATCAGGAATCCATCGACTCCAGTGTAAAACAGTTCGCTAAGGTAATACAAGAATTAATGGAACCTTTCTTTCATAAAACTGTACATGATAGGTGTGCTAAGAAAACCCATGTTGAAAACGTTATATGTTTGACTGTAGAGACTAGGGATGACAAGCCTTGGTTTAATGATGAAGTTAAATGTTTACATAGAAAATATTTATCTGCCTTAATAGTATTTAATAGTAATGCAAATCCAACAAATCACGCAATGCTCATGAGAGAGAAAAAACAATATAAAATTTTGGAATCTAAATTGAAGAAGCAATATTTTAGCGTAGAGGGTGACATGATGGAGTATTTGAGGAAACATAATCCTAGATATTTTTATATAAAAAGTTTGCAAAAAAATATCAAATCCACCTAAAGTTTCTATGGACCAATTATTTGAGCATTTCAAAAATGTAGCGAATTCTGGAGTTGACTTTGGACATAACGAAATTATAAATAATGAGAATGATGATAATGTAATGTTTGATGAGTTAGATACTCCTATTTCGTTTAAAGACACTACAACGGCGATCAATAATCTGAAACGAAATAAATCACATGGTCCAGATGGTCTGTTAAATGAATGTTTTATTGAATGTAAACAGTTGTTGTTACCTTTTTTACATGTATTATTTAACAATATTTTACAATCTGGATGTTTTCCAGTTGACTGGTCCGAAGCAATCATTGTACCTGTGCATAAAAAGGGCGTTTTTACAGATCCTAATAATTTTCGAGGTATCAGTCTAATTAGTTGTACGTGCAAATTATTTACATCCATACTTAACAAACGTTTGATTGACGTTTGTACTAAATATGATATTTTAACAGACGCACAATTTGGATTCCGTCCAGGGGTAAGCACTGTGGATGCTATTTTCGCTTTGCAAACTATAATTTCGAAAACGTTATCTGAAAGAAAGAGGTTATGTTGTTCTTTCGTAGATTTCCGCATGGCTTTTGATTTCGTAGATAGAGTAAGCCTGTGGTGCGAGTTAACAAAGCTGGGTGTTCGAGGTAATTTTTTGTCTACAATTAAGTCTTTATACTCATTAGTTAAATCTTGTGTTTTAGTTAATGGCAAATGTTCGAACTTTTTTTCAAAATTAATGTTGGATTGATGCAAGGTGAAATTTTGTCCCCGTTACTTTTTTCTTGGGGATTTTGGGGAATTGAGTTTATTTCTTCTTCTATATGCAGATGATTTAGTTTTATTTTCTGAGTCAATCGAAGGTTTACAAAGCCTCTTGAACAATCTAAGTGAGTATTCGAATAAGTGGAAATTAACAGTTAATACCGATAAAACCAAAATTATGGTTTTCAGAAATAGTGGAATTATTAGAGAATCAGAAAGCTGGGTGTATAACGGCAACAAAATTTCAATTGTGGATCAATTCTGTTATCTTGGGGTTCTGTTTAGATTTATAACAAATTCAGTTTTATGGTTAAACATGTAGCAGAGCAAGGTCGTAAAGCGCTTTTTGCCTTACGATCTAAATGTAAACACATTCATTTAAACATCAAAACTATGCTACACCTCTTTGACACATATGTGAGTAGTGTATTATATTATGGCTGTGAAATATGGGGTTATAAAGGAGTTGAAATAGAAAGGGTTCATATGGAATATTGTAAAAATATACTGTGTGTTAAAAAATCTACGTGCAATGCTATGGTATATTTTGAGCTTGGACGACTTCCTCTGGCAAACAATCAGATGCTTCGAATGTTTAAATATTGGTTTAAGTTGTTAAATTGTGAAAATTGTATTCTAAAAGAAGCATATTCGTTTTTATTGAACGAAAGTTGGAGGGAAAACCCGAAACGAAATTGGTTATTATTCATAAAGCATAAATTATTTGAACTAGGGTTTGGATATATATGGTTAAGGCAGGCAGCTACCGACATCTGCCTACTACCTATTATTAAACAGCGCATAGATGATCAGGCAAAACAAACTTTATTCAACTCGTTGGCCATCTCAAGTAAATGTGATCTCTATAGATACATGGTAGATACCGTGATGTTGCAATATTATTTTACAAAGTTTATACCAAAACAACGTCGAATTACGATTACCAAATTACGTATGTCAGCTCACAATCTTGCAAATGAAACGGGAAGATACAGGAATGTGGCAAGGAATAATAGATATTGCAGTAACTGTGACCTATTAGAGGTGGAAGATGAATTTCATTTTCTATTTACCTGCCCAAGTCATCTAGATCTAAGGAGAAAATATATTAAAAAGTATTACTGGCAAAAACCATCTGTATTCAAACTTATCGAATTAGTAAATACACACAATGTAAAAGAACTGAATTTGTTAGGTAAATTTATTATTGAAGCTAACAAACGAAGGAGTGTTTAACTTATAAGTTTGTTTTACCTAATTTTGTATTACTCAATCGTACCATGTCCATATTTTGTTCCAACAATCTTTCATGTTCAAGATGGTAAATGCTCAATGTTGTTGTTTTTTGTTGACGATGATGATTTAGATGTTTTCGATGATGTTGATATTTTGATGATGATGATGATGATGAAAGTGGTAATGATTTCAATAATATCGTTGATTTGTGAAAAATGTACCAGTTTTATGAAATTCATGTTAAAATGGTAATTATTTCATGTTGTTGTACTTTGACGATGATGATGATGATGATGATGATGATAATGATGATGATGTAGTATTTGATGTTGATTTAAAGAGATGACTATTTCATGATGATGAGTTATAAGACGACGACGACGGCCACGACGACGATGATGAGTATAATTAGCACATACCGAGAGGGCACTCCGTTAACAAACTTACTATAGACAGAGACGTATTGTAATATATACGTCTCTGCTATAGACAACAAGGAAGCTCACTGTATTTTCTCAGGAACTCATTCATATGATGACAATAAAGATATCTTCATAATGATTTTTTTAATGATTACTGAAAAATATCATCATTTTCAATAATATGTATGAAAAGTTTGTTACGTATTAGGGTTAGTATTCAACCTTGCTCGCTGATAACAGAACTAGATTATTTAAAAAAACAAAAGTTTAGTTTTTAAACAAATCATCTACGTGAGAAGTTAAATATCCTAATAAGGGACATGTTTATTTTTTATTTTTATTATATTAGGAATTCCAAGTAAAATATTAGTTTACCTTGGTTGGGGTCTTCCCTGAGCACCAACTCTGCTTAAAATCACATGTTTACATAGGTGGCCAGTTGTGATGATAGTGAGTTATAGTCTATTGCAGAAATGGTGTACAGGTAAATTGCACAGGTAAATAAAATTCTGATAAGTAATCAGATAATCAATAACTGCTAATAATTGCAAAATAATAAATTTCAGAATCAGTCATTTATTTATTATGATATATTAGTTAAATTTGTATTTTCAGATTTGTGTGAATGTAATGTTATTTTTCATTTTCATATAATGTAAAAAATAATATTTAATGAATATTTTCTATCACTTAGTGCTGTATTAAATGTGTATTACAGTTATATGTAGGAAATAAAAACTTTTTATCCATTTTAATATTGACTTAAGTATCATATCTACAAATTTAGTTGACATTCTTAGTTGAAACAGGCTATAACTAAACTTCCAAGGATTTCCTA
Organism: Mizuhopecten yessoensis; assembly: GCF_002113885.1. Taxonomy (NCBI): domain Eukaryota; kingdom Metazoa; phylum Mollusca; class Bivalvia; order Pectinida; family Pectinidae; genus Mizuhopecten; species Mizuhopecten yessoensis. The sequence goes on along the minus strand of NW_018479900.1, from coordinate 74,936 downwards.
TGTAAACACCTTCCTTTCAATTCTCCAGAGTTGGTGTTCGGAGAATGAGCCACCTTGGTTAAGGTCACAGGAGTGTATTGCTAAACGGAAATAGGAAGTACATCCCTAGTTGAAAATCCAATGTAGGGAGACAGTATCACAATTTCCGCATAATCTGATGTTTAATAGTAAAGTGATGAATATTGTATGCTTATTATTGACGGAACAGTGTGTTGATTCAATATTAAAGAATTGCAAAGCAATCCAGGCATTAATTCAGTTGTTTTTTAATCAATGAGTCGCATGTGTCCATTTTTCTGTACTTCAGAAACCGGCTACCTATTTCACTACTTTTCAAGAACGATAACTCTTGCATGCAATTACTATGTGCATATACTTTCATTATAAAATGTCAATTTTTAATCGTTTATAGATAATTAATTGTACACAATTTCAGCATTTATGAAATTGATATACATAAATGCAATACTAATCTATGTTAGTATCATTTTTATTGACATTATTGTCATTTTTTTTTCAAAAATTCACTCCTTTTTACATAAATTTCCTTTTAAAATCCTTTAAATTCTGACAACCTATACTTTTTGTGTGGCAGAAAATTTTCTTTACTTCAAAGCAATATATCTACAAAATTTGAATAAATTCTACTGAGAAATGGTGACACAATCCTATTACCTTAAGGCACTTTTGTGAAATGAAATTGTGCCTGGGACTGTCATTTCCTGATCGAGGGACAGCCAAAGTAACATACCTTGTAGGTTTTTACCTTGAACTGACTTACCTGTATACAGCTGTACGTGGTGGATAGACAATGAACTGGATTAATTGACATGGACTTAATTGCCTTGAAATCACAGAATGTGACCTTGATCAGGTACAGCACATCAGAATCCAATGTGATCACTGGTGAATGGTCAATGCATTATCACTGCCTATATTATCAGGTATATAGATATCATATTGAAAGAAATATATCTGTCAGCGGGTGGTCATGTTGCCCTAACAACCTTTATAACGGCCACTAAAGTTGTTTATACCTTCAACAAGGGACAGGTCATTCCCACATGGCCATGCCAGCTGTACATGCATGTATGCCTGTTATTTAAATTACCCCCTAAGGCCTAGCTGCTGTTGCGGGGAACACACAGTAGGCCCATGGGAGGAGGGCTGTTACGTATAGATTGTAAGTCCATGTATGTGTAAACCGTCATTTTTGTGGTTTTTTCTTCAGACTATTATGATAGTTGGAATAATTTTCACGTAATGCGGTTTATAATGATTTTTTTTTACAATTCGTTTCGACAAATATATATTCCGTAAAATTTTCGACCGAACGTTTCACAAACACTTTTTAAATGGAAAGATGTAGAAGCAAGTGCTACGGAAACGATACGGAAGTGCTACGGAAACGCTATGCAAGTGATACGCAAGTGCTACGCAAACGGTACGGAAATGCTACGCAAACGGTACGCTGAAAGTGGAACAGCGAACGTGTACCGGTACTACAACAAAAACAAGAACAAGGTCTGCAATATCGCACAAAATGCAAATCGGTTGAAATCACCATTGCCGGCAATGGAAACAATTTTAACGCTCATGCAATTCAGAAATATCGTCTGTTACACTGTCTTGATCAACAGGGGGTCGTTACAAATGTCTGAAACACACATATTCTATAGACCTACTGACACATATGTTACAGACCTACTGATATGAGTCACAGCACACATACACATTTCAGACATTTGTAACGAACCCATGTGCTCTGTCGCAAACTCACTCACTTCAAACGCTATCAGTTTCACGCGTCTCACAACCACGGTTTCCTCAGTTTCTGACGACATGTCAAATAACGAGGCTGTTATATAATCTACCGACTGTAGTCAGATTCCCATACAATCAACAAATAAATTCACGTCTGGATTCTTCACAAAATGAGTAAAGAGAAAAGTTCGAATAAACTTCTAAAAATAACTCCCTGGTGGAGGGCAAGGTGGGACTTACGGTGTTCACTGTATTTTGTTCCGGGGAAAAATCGAAACAATTTCAAACCTAACTTTCAACTCAGAGTTATATTGATAAACTTAAATCACGCTATAGACATATCATACGCAATTGTATTGATACTGAATTGTGGAATAAAATTAAAGTGTTTGTTAAAATTTCAAAGTACAACTTTGTTTGCCAATCAACACGCAACAACACGCTGTTCCAAATATTGAACGAATTTGTGTGGACTGTCGATAAGGCGGGAATTTTCAATTTTCAATATAAATTGGAAGTTAAAAAAGAACATAAGAGGCAGAGAAAACGTAAATATAAGTATTGAACTGTTTTTGTATGGTATTTATGATCTATTTGAAAGACACAGCTTTGCAAGCAAACAACTAATAATGCGCGCTAGTCATTCAAATAGATCATAAATACCATACAAAAACATTTAAATGCTTAAAGTACGTGTTTTACTAACCAAGGATAAAGAGATTAGGATCCATAGGGTTTTTTCTTTTCCTAAGTCGGATTTTCCCGCAATCGGGGTCAATGTAGGGAATCAGGTGACCTCTAATGATTCAGTCTACGGGAAAATGGCGGGCAAAAGCTGCACCTCGAGACTCATTTTTAAGATAAACTGACAAATTCCTTTTCTTCATACAATGATACGTAGCCGATTCGATTACAAACAAGATTAGGTTAGAATAGGACTGGCTTCCGTATCCAGAACACAGGCGACATTACAGATAATTCTTATCCACGGATATATATATGCACATATTATTATTATCAATTACCCGTGCCGGTTGGGGAAATACAAAGCCAGCTGTATCAAACTCATCTGATCGTAAGAGGCGACTATAATGTGCTATCCCTGCAGAGTCGGGGGTGGTTTCTTTGTCTTCATTTTAACGGAAAAGGAACCAATAATAGACCCGTTGTTTCCCTGTGTCTGTGTATCTACAAAGGCGACTCATATGCGCACCTGCTATCTCTCCTGTTTTCTTTCTTTCTTTTATACTTTTCTTTCCGACGGCGTCTATCTAGACACCCGTCCTTACCCTCGCTGTTGTGAGGACTCTTACCCCCCTCCCCCTACCTCCCTCCAAAAGAACCCCTCTTTATAATCACACATGCCTATAACATCTGTCTATAATTACATATTGTCTAATTCTACCAGCTAATGATGAATACCACTTGTATTATTATCCTTTTACAAAGGTTTGACTACATTAGTACAATTAACAGGTGAAATATCAATCCCAAACATATTACTTTTTGTACACAGAAATGTTCTTCAGAAAGGCTACCCTGAGCCTTAACCTTAAACGATATGTCCTCTCCTTCGTTCTCAACATTTGTCTGTACAGTTTTGAAGATCAGGATGATCATGTGTTGTAAACGAAGGCAGACCGTCTAAAGTTTCCAAGTTTCAAAAGTAGCTCAATATGTCCGCCATTTCTGGTCGGGTCTGTCATGATGGTATAGATAGAATTGAGCTGAAGGAATGGCAACGTTTTTGTTGGGTCTTTTGTTCCTGGTGTTTAAAATAAACTTTGTTTTTGTTTCAATTTATTTCCCAATTAGTAATAAAATTGTTACTCAAAACAATATGTGTTACCCAAATGCAAGATTATGTCCTATGCCAACATGTGCAAGGCTTACCAGAAAGCAATAACCGACATCTGAACTCGTTCGTATTTCATAATCGAAATCTAGTCCAACGTGACTGACAAATGCGGCTCTATAAACAGGTCCTCACATTTAAATCCGAGTCTATGCACACAACCACTGTTGACCGTTGATCAGCTTCCTGGGTTCGTCATCCTTAATTGGAGGTAACTCAGGGAGATAGCACGTACAACTTTCCACCAAACGCCCTGCCTCGTTAATCATAATACAGTATGGAACAAATATAAGAACATTAAACGCACTAACAGGAAAAAAAGCCATGCTATTAAATCCACTTTAAGGTTGCCGAGCTAAATTCCGGATTGAAATCACTGGGTTTGCCTGATCTTTTATAACACCCCGATATTGCGTTGCATGACCTGTTATTAATTAAATACACGTGTATTTACTGCACGTTCACTGCACTATTAATCAATTCGAAAGTTGTCTATGATAAAATTATGCACAAAATCACCAATGCCTGATCTTTTATAACACCCCGAAATTGCGTTGCATGACCTGTTATTAGTTAAATACACGTGTATTTACTGCACGTTCACAGCACTATTAATCAATTCGAAAGTTGTCTATGATAAAATTATGCACAAAATCACCAATGCCTGATCTTTTATAACACCCCNCCCCCCCCCTAACTCTCATAAATATAGAGATTGTCAGGAGATAAGGGAAATGTTTCGTCTGAATAGCTATATATTTATTGTAGTAAGTGCAGGATACAGGTACTCAAATACAAATGCCATTTTTATTAGATTAGTTCGCTTTCAACTTAAGAGCCCTTGTAATTATTTAAGAGGCCTGGATAAGATATTAGGAAAATTGTCATACAATGAAAGATGTTATTTGTTTTACCTGATTTAGCCTGTACAGATTTTGTTACAAATCTCTACATATAGCATAGCTATTAAGGTCATTTCTGATGAACGTCATTTTAACTATCTTGATTTCAGATTTCGGCACCCCATCAGATCACCCCAATGAGACTACGTAAGCCGGCTTGACATTTGATAACTGGCTTCAGGGCTGCTGTTGTTGCCAAACCCAGTATATGATTACTGATACTGAAGATGTTGAATTATTTATCAATTATTTTCATATTTACTCAATAAAGCAGCTGTCGTTAGCTTTTGTTGTTCGGGGCGAACAAAAACACCATTGTTTTACAATGGTGAATGAGGCAGACAGTTCTTGCTTTACAGATGAAATATTGTATTTTCATATTGTTTTATAAGGGTAATTGAGGGAGATAAGCTCTTTCTTTGAAAATGGAACAATGAATGTGTTGTTCACATTGTTTTATAAGGGTAATTGAGCGAGGTAATCTCTTACTTTGAAAATGGAACAATGAATGTGTTGTTCACATTGTTTTTATCAGGGTAATTGAGCGAGGTAAGCTCACATTAAAAATGGAACAATTCACCTAGTGTGTGGGTTAACCAGTGGTTAGGTTTAACTAGTGGGTAGGGTTAACCAGTGGTTAGGGTTAACCAGTGATTAGGGTTAACTACTGGGTAGCGTTAACCAGTGGTTAGGGTTAACCAGTGGTTAGAGTTAACTAGGGGTTAGGGTTAAGTAGTGGGTAGGGTTAACCAGTGGTTAGGGTTAACTAGTGGGTAGGGTTAACCAGTGGTTAGGGTTAACCAGTGGTTAGAGTTAACTACTGGGTAGGGTTAACCAGTGGTTAGGGTTAACCAGTGGTTAGGGTTAACTAGGGGTTAGGGTTAACTAGTGGGTAGGGTTAACCAGTGGTTAGGGTTAACTTGTGGGTAGGGTTAACCAGTGGTTAGGGTTAACTAGTGGGTAGGTTTAACCAGTGGGTAGGGTTAACCAGTGGGTAGGGTTAACCAGTGGGTAGGGTTAACCAGTGGTTAGAGTTAATTTTATATATAAATACAACATCGTTAAAAGCAACCAATATCTTTTCACTACCATCTATTTGTTGAGACAGATTTATTTTTTTTATTTTATTTTTAAATATTAAACAACCTTTCAGAAACCAGAGTAAGATTTCTGAATTGATGGACGGTTGTTTTCTCCCAAACGCTTTGTAAACTGATTACTAATGTATGGACATGCCACACATGAAATCGTTTTTTTTTTTGTAAAATGTAAATTCTAACCTGGCTTGAAGCTTGACAAACAATCAGTAAAAAAAAATATTGAAACACATTAAGACGACCAGATTCGTGTCGATAATAATAAATGACTTTGTTTTCAGTTAGAATTAATTTTGCGGGGAGTGGTGTTTTAATGTATGATAAACATTTACATAAAAGTATTTTTGGTTTATCAAGAGTATGGTTAATACAATTTATCTTTCAGATTATTCACTAAGTCACAAGTTTTCATCGGACTAGTCTTATTTAATTGATTTTAAGAAAATTGAATAAGATCCTATTTTAGAGCTTACCTCTGTTACTAAAACATCCAAGAGGGTACTAAGGGAGTCTATCTTTGAATTAAATAATAATGCAAAAATATCAAGTTTAAACATAAATACTAGTAAACCACAGGTTATTTGAGCAGGGAGTAGGAGATATATTGAAGACACTTTTATGCCAGAAGTAAATCTGCAGTAGGGTAGAGATAAGGTCGCTTGTTTAAGGAAAGGACTTTTCTTTTCTGTCTAGTTCCTAAAATGAATGTTGGTTAAAACAAATCTAAAACTGAAAGCTCTTGTCAATACATGGAAGAAATGTGACTCCGTTAGGTATGATTAATGTTATCAAGTCATTGGTGAGTTCATAGCTTATCTATTTGTTGACTACTTTGCCAAACCCACTGCATCGCTCACCTGGTATTAATTTTACACTTGTTATCTAAAAGAAATTACAGGCAAAATATCAGTAATTGATTCAAAAGAATATGTTAAAAGCTTTAAACATGTGACACATGTGACCTTTAAAGTCAAACAAGGACATTAACTTGACCAGACTTTATATAGCCTTTCATACCAGCATGCTTCTAGCCAAATATCATTACCCTAACCTTTAGATTATTCAGAATGTGTTTGTACAAGTCAAAGTGTTTTATTTAAACAAACTTGGTATCACTTTGTTCCAGCATGTTACTGGGCAAATATCATCACCCTAGGCCTCTTGTCTATTTAGAAAAAGTTGTTTAAGTGTTTTAAACATATTTGACACCAGTAAAATTGAATGTAAGTCAAGGTCATTCATCTGAACAAACTTGGTAGCCCTTCATTCCAGCATGACCAAGCATAATCACCCTAGGCCTCTTGATTATTCAGAAGAAGTAGTTCCAATGTTTTAAGCGTATTTGACCCACGTGACCTTGAATTTAAGACAATATCATTCATTTTCATAACCTTGGTAGCCCTTAATCCCACCATGTTACTGGCCAAATATCATCACCCTTGGCCTCTCGGTTATTCAGAAGAAGGTGTTTTAAAGATTTTAACATATCTGACCCCTGTGACGTTGAATATAACTCAAGGTTATTTATTTGAAAACACTTGGTAGCCCTTCATTCCAGCATCTTACTGGCCAAATATCATCACATTAGGCCTCTCGGTTATTCAGAAGAGGTAGTTTAAAGGTTTTAAACATATTTGACCCCTGTGACCTTGAATATAAGAAAATGTCCATTACTTGAACAAAATTGGTAGCCCTTCATCCCAGCATGTTACTGGCCAAATATCCTCACCTTAGGCCTCTCGGTTATTCAGAAAAAGTTGTTTAAATATTTTAAACATATTTGACCCCTGTGACCTTGAATATAAGTCAAGGTCATCTATTTGAACAAACTTGTTAGCACTTCATCCCAGCATGTTACTGGTCAAATATCATCACCCTAGGCCTCTTGGTTATTCATCAGATGTTGTTTAAAGATTTAAAATTATTTGACCCCTGTGACCTTGAAATGGATGAAGGTCATTTATTTGAGTAAACTTGGTAGCCCTCCATCCCAGTATGCTTCTGGCCCAATTTCAGTACCCTGGGCCTTTTGGTTTTTGAGAAGAAGTCGTTTAAAGATTTTAAGACATCTGACCCCAGTGACCTTGAAAGTGGGTCAATGTCGCTCATTTGAACAAATTTGGTAGTCCTTCATCCCAGCTTGCTATACGCCCAATATCAGTACCCGGGGGATTTCGGTTACTGAGAAGAATCGTTTGAAGATTTTAACACATTTGACCTATGTGACCTTGAAAGTGTGTCAAGGTCATTCATTTGAACAAACTTGGTAGCCCTTCATCCCAGCATATGTTTGGCAAAATATCATTTTATTATGCATCTTGGGTATTCAGAATAAGTTGTTTGAAGATTTTAACACATTTGACCTATGTGACCTTGAAAGTGGGTCAAGGTCATTCATTTGAATAAGTGTGGTAGCCCTATATCCCAGCATGCTACAGGCCAAATATCAGTACCCTGTGCATGTTGGATGTTGAAAGAAGTAGTTTTAATGGAAAAGTTGACGCCGGACGGACGGACAGACGACGGACGCCGCACCATGGCATAAGCTCACTTGCCCTTCAGGCAGGTTAGCTCAAAACAACCGTGCCATTTTAGCGGTGGATTTGAATCGATGGCCTATCCTAAATAGACCGTCTCTTGTTCAACACCCCTGATGATCTGACTTGTGTAGCAAACTTTGTTTTACTGCTTCGACCTGTATTTTCATGTTATTGGCTTAGAAAAGTTCAAAAACACGACAATTTGTAGGAGACGATAAGCCCACGTCCATTTTGATTGATGTCATAACCGTGAGTACTGTTATTAAATTTAAGTTAATTCAATCACCCAAAGAAACATTCGGAAAATTACTAGTAAACAGTGCATTATCTGTTTTGCAATTCTGTGATTACAGTGTGATATAAATAGTACATGACGTAAGAGCTGACTAACTTAAAATAATTATTTGAGAACATTAAATAATACTTACCAAATTATATCGTGATATCTTCCTCGTTTGGTTGGCCAGGCGACTGTAATAAAACAATATCGTTAAGTAAGATAATGTACCATGTTGTCTTTGATATAAACGACTACGACTTAAACCAGGGGCATTTTACTCTGGCTGGCATTGTCTGCTGATACAGCTAACGAGGTGTTGGTCATTGTGCTTAATAAAATCAAAGTAAGGGAAATAATCCTTATTGCAAAATAGCTATAGTTCAACAATCAGTTCCACGGTGATAAGTATGGGTATTTGTTTTTACAAGATTTGTTTTTAAAGATAAGTCATCTAGAAATGAAACCAATACATACATTTGCTACCAAAAGGTTAGAGATTTTAATCATATCCCGAGGTGAAATACTGATTATTTTCGAAGGTGAAAAACGTATGATATCTGTGCACTGGAAAGAAAACGCGTCCGCCTTGATCCTAAAATTGGTGTTTTTTTAATAAAACTGCAATATGTAAGAGTAAGGTTAAAGAAAAAACGTTGATTAAAAAAGAATCATAGTTTTTGCTTAAGCATGTAAATTAAGACAACTTTTCAACGGTTCCACAGAATGACTAAATTATAACTTTTATTAAATATTTGTTTTGACACGTCAAACATATTCAAGGTGTACTTGTTTATGAGCATATCTACGTGGTATGTGAATTGACAGAACAAAATTAGATTCTCAGAAAATCCGTATATTCATTCATGATTTCAGTGAAACATTATAGCACACAATCCATGGTATTTCTCTTATGTTCCTACCATTTTGTTAATTTTGGAGTTCGCAGGGTTGCAAGCCATAGTCGCGAGTTGGGTTTGTATCCAATGCCCTTTTTTACCGGAGTGTAGACAATGTTTATCAAATGATGAACGTAATAACACACAGGTGAATTCATCTTTTTACAATTTTGTTATAGATACGGTGTGCCTAAAATGAATGACACTGCCTCCTACAACTGTATCGTCCCTCTAGGACTGATCAGTGAGGCTAGCGGCCAAAAAGCTGGAAATCAGAATTATCTGAGGTACCGTCGAAACAGTAAATCCCATTAAGTTATGAATCTAAAATTAAGAGAAGCACTGGTTCATTTTACAAATAAATCATCTGAAATGAGTGTACATTATGAAACGTGCCACTAATTGAAAGAGATAATCAGTAAAGCCCTACATCTTGTATTTTGATAAATAAACGTAACACACACAGGTGTTACTGGAGTAACACACACAGGTGTTACTGGAGTTACACACACAGGTGTTACTGGAGTTACACACACAGGTATTACTGCAAGATTATGTCCTATGCCAACATGTGCAAGGCTTACCAGAAAGCAATAACCGACATCTGAACTCGTTCGTATTTCATAATCGAAATCTAGTCCAACGTGACTGACAAAAGCGGCCCTATAAACAGGTCCTCACATTTAAATCCGAGTCTTTACACACAACCACTGTTGACCGTTGATCAGCTTCCTGGGTTCCTCATCCTTAATTGGAGGTATCTCAGGGAGATAGCACGTACAACTTTCCACCAAGCGCCCTGTCTCGTTAATCATAATACAGTATGGAATAAATATCAGAACATTAAACAGGAAAAATAGCCATGCTATTTAATCCACTTTAAGGTTGCCGAGCTAAAATCCGGATTGATATCACTGGGTTTGCCTGATCTTTTATAACACCCCGAAATTGCGTTGCATGACCTGTTATTAGTTAAATACACGTGTATTTACTGCACGTTCACTGCACTATTAATCAATTCGAAAGTTGTCTATGATAAATTTATGCACAAAATCACCACTTTATGAGCAACACCCCCCC